>NW_019384346.1:1300385-1350319 GCF_000671375.1 Centruroides sculpturatus
TACCGAAATTCTCTGGAAAATATGAAGAATGGAGTAACTTTAAAATGCAATTTGATAATATCATTTCGTCAAACGAGCAACTGTCGGCAGAACAAAAACTACATTATTTGAAGGCTGCTCTCGTAGGGGAAGCTAAGAGTTTAGAAACGTTAAACGATTCGTTTGCTTCATTGTTTCAAGCGCTACAAGAAAGGTACGAAAATAAGAAATTAATAGTAGAAACCCATGTTAATGCGATTCTGGACTCTGTAAAATTACCTTATGAGTCAGCAAGGGGTTTGAGGAGTTTAATTGATAGCATCAATAGAAATATGCGAGCACTAAAAGTCCTAGGATATGAAAGGAATGAGCTTTCTGATATCTTAATTTTAAATATCGTACTTCAGAAGCTGGATAAGGAGACTCTAAAACAGTATGAGTTCAGTATCAGTTCGAATGACGTTCCTAAACTAGATAATTTGATTTCATTTTTGGAAAAGCGTTCTCAGATTTTAGAAAATATTAATAAGACCACGTTCGTGAAACCAAGGTGTAGTCAAGATAGAGTTAAACCGAAAAGCTTGTTCGTGAAATGTAACAATTCTATGTCTCATTGTATTTTATGTAAGCAAAATCATCCTGTTTACACTTGTGATTCCTTTTTACGGCTTGAAGCCTCCCAAAGAAACGATGTGGTGGCCAAAAACAACCTCTGTTTCAATTGCTTAAGTGATCGGCATAAGTTATCCAGTTGCAACTCTAAGAGCTGCTGTAAGATATGCCGAAAGCGACATAATACATTACTGCATCGAGAGAAACAAGCTATGATTGGTTCAAATGTGCCAGTGGTCGACAGCAAACCGACTCCAATCAAGCAGGACCTTAATCCCGACGCAATAGAGTTTCGTGAAGGTATACCTCACTCACTGTCATGCATTGACAATGGAAATAAGACAGTAATTCTCTCGACAGCCATGGTTTGGGTTTTAAATCATACTACCGGAGCCAGCATTCAAGCGCGCGCAGTATTGGACTCGGGCAGTATGTCAAATATCGTTACTAGAGATTTCGCAAGTCGTCTGGGTACCCCGCAAGAAAGAATCGATCTCACAGTCTCCAGTATAAGTGGAAATAAAACCTCGGTCAAGTTTAGGCTGATTGCCACAATAATAAACGGCAATGGATCTTTTTCTAAGAAGCTAGAGTTCTTGGTGGTGCCAAGGATCACGGATTTACTTCCTGTTTCCTCTCTACACATTAGCAAAACAGAAATTCCATGTCAGTTAGCTGATCCAAGATTTGCTACACCAGGCAAGATTGACATGCTTATTGGAGCTGAAGCATTCTTTGAAATAGTTAAGAACGATCAAATTCGTCCATCGTGCAATAATAACCTAACATTTCGTAACACAGTTTTTGGATACATCGCAACTGGATCTACAGAATCTAATAATCAAGATCAATATTGTGGACTAATATCAGAGCCAGAGTCAGTCGATAAGTGTTTACAAAGGTTCTGGCAAATAGAGACTCTAACAGAGGCTCCAAGTTTGATGAGTAAAGAAGAGGAGTATTGCGAAGATCATTATCAAAGAACTCACAGACGTAATGAGGACGGGAGATATATTGTGCAGATGGCAACCAAGGACATACAAAACTTGGGAGAGTCAAGGAAATTAGCATTGAGGAGATTGAATCAGTTATGGAAGAGACTATCAAGGAACAATCAGTTAAAGGAGTTATATCAGAATTTCATGAAGGAGTATTTGGATTTGGATCATATGGAAAAGGTGCAAGAGCATTCTGGTGATCAGGTAGCAAACCCCATATGTTATTACCTTCCGCATCATGGTGTGTTTAGACCAGACAAAACCACTACAAAGTTAAGGGTAGTCTTCAACGCATCTGCTCCCACAACTTCTGGACTGAGCTTAAATGATCATCTCTTGAAAGGTGAAGTAAAGGAAGATGTTTTCGAGATTATGACAAGATTTCGAAAATACAAGTACGCATTTACAGCAGATATCCAGAAAATGTTTCGTCAAATTCTAATTGAGCCCTCGCAACGAGATCTCTTAAGAATTGTTTGGAAGAACGAGGAAGATGAAATGCCAGTCACCTATAGACTGAAAACTGTGACTTACGGAACCGCCAGTGCTCCCTTTCTTGCGGTGAGAACTCTTAAGCAGTTAGCTCACGATGAAGCAGCAAGCTATCCTCTGGCCTCTAAAACCATATTACGAGATGTCTACATGGATGACATCGTATCAGGTGAGCAAGATTTCGATGCTGCCCTCGAACTACAATCTCAGTTGTGCAATATGTTGAGCACATGTGGAATGACACTACACAAATGGAATTCTAATTCAATGAAATTGATGAACAGCAGTTCACCAGAAAATAAAGAGCATTGCTTTTCCTCAAGTGCGGAACCAACAGTAAAAACCTTAGGAATTACTTGGAAGCCGGTTGAAGATCAGTTCATATTCAAGGTATCGATTGAAAAATTGCTTTATACGAAACGAGAAGTATTGAGTGTCATCGCCAGGCTTTATGACCCCTTGGGTCTTCTAGGACTAGTTATAATTCGAGCAAAGATCTTTCTACAGAAACTGTGGCTCAGTAAGCTCAATTGGGAAGATACTCTACCAGAAAACCTTAACTATGAATGGGTGAACTTTGTATCGTCCTTGAAGGCCTTGGACGACCTTAAGATTACTAGATATATTTTGACAGATCCCCTTCAAAGAGCTGTCTTGCAAGGATATGCAGATGCCTCGGAGTCAGCTTATGGAGCAGTAGTTTACATGCATTGCATAAAGGAAGATGGAGCTGGAAAGACACGACTTATTGCTAGTAAATCTTGTGTCGCTCCTCTTTAAGGTCATTACAATCCCTCGATTAGAGCTATCAGCTTGTCTTGTACTGTCTCAGCTGATCAAAAGGGTACGCTCATGTCTGCGAATGAATACAGCTGAGGTGATCTTACATACAGATTCAACTATTGCCATTGCTTGGATCAACACTCCCGCATATCACCTGAAGACCTTTATTGTGAATTGAGTGGAAAAGATATGATCTATTACTGAAGGCTGTCACTGGAAACACACAGCTTCCCACTCCAATCCTGCAGACGTAGTTTCTCGGGGTTTTAAAACCGCAAGATCTACTATCCACGGAATTATGGTGGAGTGGGCTGCAATCTCAACTAGCATCATCCGTTGAACATCAGGATGAATATGCCATCGACATTTTCTCAGATGAGCAATATCTATCTGAGCTTAAAAACAATCGGACGTTAATTTAATGTCAGTGTCATGTTCTGACCTTGACAATACCTTGTTTGAACTTAATACTAATTATATGAAATTAATTCGCATACTCAGTTATATTTTCCGGTTTCTACATAATGTAAGACATGTAACTCATCGATCCGGCCCTTTATCAAGGGAAGAACTCCAGAAGTCCAAATTTTATTTGATTGGCAAGGTACAAGGAATGGCTTTCGCCGAAGAAATAAAAACGCTGCAAATGAGAAGAAATCTAACGAAGGATCAATTAAGCAGATTACATCCCTTTCTAGATAAACAAGGCCTAATGAGAGTCGGCAGTAGATTGAGCAATTCAAATTTACCATTTGACAAAAAGTTTCCAATTCTGCTACCTAAAAATCACAAGTTAACCCACTTAATTAAGATATTATCATCTGAAAAATTTGCATGTTGGTGCACAAACTTTACTTTATCTCATCAGACAAGAATTCTGGCCTTTAAATGGAAGAAACCTGGCTAGAAGGGTAGTACATGAATGCATCGTTTGCTTTAGAAATAAACCCAAAGACATGGAACAAATCCTAGGAAATCTTCCTTCAGAGTGAATCACTCCAAGTCCCCCTTTTAAACATGTAGGGATTGATTTTTGTGATCCTTTTCTTATTAAATATAAAGGACAAAGAAAGGGCATCTATCACAAGTGCTACGTCGCAATCTTCATTTGCCTTGTGACTAGGGCAATTCACCTTGAAGTAGTTACTGACTTAACAACCGAGGCAATGATAGCAACTTTGAAAAGATTTTTTAGCAGACAGGGTAAAAATGTGTCAATTTGGACAGATAATGCCACAAATTTTGTGGGTGCCAGTGCAGAGTTGAAACGCCTACATAACTACGTAAGAGCACCTCCTGACAGTTTAGCTGATTATCTCACCAGCAAGGAGATCACTTGGAAGTTTATACCACCTAGATCACCAAATTTCGATGGTCTTTGAGAAGCAGGAGTCAAGTCCTTTAAACATCACCTAAAGAGAACCGTAGGTAACTCGCATCTAACTATAGAACAGTTTATAACCATCACTACACAGATAGAAGGAATTTTGAATAGCCGACCACTCACTCCTATGTCCTCTGATCCAAGCGACTTCCAAGTTCTAACTCCAGGACACTTTCTTATCGGAAGACCCCTGATTAGCCTACCTGAATCAGATCTCACTGGTAAACCAGATGATAGAGAGGTTGAGGCACACGTTTTAAACGTGTAAACGTGTACATGTGACGTTCAGCGCCGCTTTCCCGTAAGCCTAAAAGTTTGACAACGATGTTTGGATAGTCGGTGGAATCACGCTCGACATTCCAAACACCATCGTCAAACTTTTAGGCTTACGGGAAAGCGGCGCCGAACGTCACACGTACACGTTTACACGTTTAAAACGTGTGCCTCAACCTCTCTAATTATTTATCTCAATAGCAAATGTTAACTAAATTTGTTCAAGTTATATGGCATAAGTGGAAATTGGACTACTTAAACAACTTACAGGCCCGACATAAGCGGAATTTGAGAAAGACAATATAAAACCAAACTCAATGATCCTCTTAAAGGCCTGGTTGGAACAGAACCTGAATATCTTTACTGATGGTTCTAAGAACGATGAAGTAGGATGTGCATTTGTGGCTTTCCAGAGAAACACAGAAATATATACTTTCTCAGATAGGCTTGGANATCACAATAACACGATAAAAGGCCCGCCAAACAAAACGTCGCCACGAACAAAGCCACGCCGAAAGGTTACCAGACCACGTGGAGCATAGACACTTCTTTGTCTAACGGTACAAATAAAATCGCGTGTAGCCCATGAACAAATAATGATAGTGTAACAAAAATTACAGAAACTAAAGACGGTCGGGCACGCTATCAAACATCGTCGCGATTGCGGGCCGATCGCGGGCTGGGAACCCGATGCGGCCGACAAAGTCCGAAAAAAAAACAAACGCAGATAAATAAAAAAACTACTTATCCGATTTAGGTAAAACAGACACTCGCCGTTGGCAGATGAATAGTACTATCCAACGGTGTATAGAAAACGAAGATCAGACGAAAACTCTCTGAGAAAACGCAAATTAAAACGGAGCCGAGATACACCACTACAGCTCTGTCCGCTCACAGGCCGCAACGGAATAGAACCAAGTCGTCTACAGCGATGAATTTAGACAATTTATGAACTGCGAATGGCCGCTTTCGTGTCCATAGTCTCTGTGGTGAACGCCTAAATCCAGCTTACGCTTTGAAACGGCACACTGCTCCACGGCCATTGTGTTTGTCTAGGATGCCATCAAATATGACAGCGGGTCACCTCTAGTAGTAAACAGAAAGACTATGACATCCCAGCGGTATATTAGTGATATCCTTCAGCCACACGTGTTGCCTCCGGTGCCAGGGGTCAAGAGAGCCATTTTCCAACAGGACAATGCCACACACGGCAAAGTTGTCACAAGACGGCTTTTGCCACATTGCCATACTTCCTCGGCCTGACCAATCGCTGTTCGTCATGGATCGAAAGCGTCTGGAATCACCGGGAATGCCAACTTAGACAGCTAAGGAGTTTGGTCGAAATAGAGAACTGTTTGCAGCAACTGTGAATCGAGATGTCTCGGGACACTGTACGACATTGTATTTCTCCATGTCTGCCTATATCACATCGTGTATTCACTCTAGAGGTGGCCCATCAGGGTACAAAACTTACTTTCATGTGTAGTTTTTTTTTCAATAAAAGATCCTTTAGGTATCGTTTCGTAATCACTTACTTATATCACCATTACACTTACGTATAATATCGTTCTCTTCTGACAAATTTATCTTCGTGTGCTAATTTTTATGGGAACAAACGAAAATTGTCAAACTACCAAGTTTTAACCAAGAAAAACAATTAGAGTAATAAACAATTAAGCTTTATTGACATTTTTATTCAGGGTAGAGGCCAGGTGTATTACTTTTACCAGAAAAAGTGGAGAGAGTTTTACTATCGTTACTTTGAAAGCCAATACATTTCTTTGAAACGGGGAGAAAACCGGTTGTCGATTTCCATAATTTAATCTATTTCATAGCGATTTGAAATATAATATGTTTAATTTTTGCTTTTATGAATTATATTACATTAAAATAGATATAAAAGACGCATTTTTGTCAATCCACAAATATTTTGTTTTATTAAATAGTAGATAAAATCCATATATTGAAGATGTTATCGTAGTTTATGATTCAATATAAAAATTTTACTAGTATAGAAAACTAGTGGGGAAACTGTGAGCCATCATGCAAGAGGGGTTGTTCTCAGACTGCCCACAAGCAACAAAAGCTAAATGACTAGTTTCCTCAGAAGTTATTTCTATAACGTTATATTTCATTTTTTATAATACAGTTGCTTACTTTAATAAACTGACTATTTAAATATGAAATACACATTGCTCGAAATATGACAGAAAACATCAAATTCGATGGCTGCTTGTTAAACAGAAATGTGCTTGTGAGAAATTTAATGAGGCAGAATACAGTCGACCCCCCTATAATTACGGTCCCTATAATTACGATTCCTATAAAACTACGAAAAAATATACGTATTTTGGAAATGTTGAGTCGGATTAGTGTAGAATCGATTAATTTTATGGAAGAAAACCTTTCAATCAGCCATAGTCCGTAAACTTGACACGTGTCGGGCTGTGATTGGAACGACTTGTAAGAAGTCGGTGTTTCGGATCGAACTTGACGTCGACTCCTCAGTATCTTATAGGGGGGTCGACTGTATACTATTCGTTGTAACACTATTAATGACTGATGAAATCATAAAAATTTGTCAATTGTTATCATTATGTCAAATTTGTATATCAAAAACGCTATAATTTAAAAGCTTTTATTAATGTTAAAAAATACATTTTTAAGACACGAAAACGGAATGAAATTACTACGTAATAATCATTCATCTTAATTGTTTCGATGTTAAAATTTTGCTCGCTTTTGTACCAAAATATTGAGAATTCTCTAGCATTTAAATTGCATTGTGAGACATAAATGAATTTGCCCACTGGAATGTAATTAATATTGATCCAGAAAATTATAAAAGTAATATCAGTTATTGTTAAGATATATTGATCTTATATTGATGTTTCCACAAATTGCGATAATTATTTACTACACTTGAAAAAATAGTGCCAAGTCAATTTATTCAAGTTTAATGCATGTGATACTCGTGACACCAACATACCTTTTGCATAAATCTTGGTGTACAGTGCAAGGTTTATGTATTGTATTCACTGAGACTCAAAAAGTATGAAAAAAATTCATTTTTCAAAGTTTTTTTCTAAAAGTCATGAAAACTGACTTTTGAAAAAGTTACGTGATCTCTGTGGGACGCCACATTACTAATGGAAAAGGAAATGGAGTCAGAAAATAACTGCCCTTGATATTCTTAATTATGTGTTTACGTTATTCACAGTGAGAATTTTAACTGTGCATGAAAAAATTACACTGTTATTGAAATCAGTTTAATTTAAAAACAGTTTGCCTGACAATAATATATTTAATAACGAGAAAAAATTCATTTTTTATTAATATATCTAAAGTAATATATTTGACAAAAATGAAATACTAGTATTATTGGCAAAATTACACTANTTATATTAAATAAAGTTACTAATAAATTTTTTATTACATGTATTTATCCTATTGCTTTCGCTGTGTCGTGACACTAAATTTTACAGAATATTGTGTTGGAGAGGAACATTAAAACACTCATAATATAGATCAGCTATCCAACGAATTAACTAAAATTGCATTTATCAAACACTAGTTTAGACTTACACTACTTATATTTGGATATATCCACCGAACACTTGTAGTTGGTAATAGATTCAAATCGAATGTATACACAAACTAATTGGTATACAGTATAGAAATTTTTTTTAATACTTTGAAATGGCATGTACTGTACAATATTATCTAAGTTAGAAGTATGTTAACATAACTGTTGAATTACATAGCGATTTGTCTAATGGCTTATGTGTGCATAGGAAATAAACTTATTCATTTATATATACATATAAGTTAAAGATACATACCAAAAGAAATATCGAAAAAATTTTTTTAATTTAGAGATTATTCCTTCTTTCACAGCATCATCCATCGACTGATTATTATGCATATTCGATGTCGTATTCTTACTTATCCTATTTTATCAAAATGAGAAATAAATAAATAAGAAACTTTTGTCAAACCCACACTTATGACTTCTCAATTTATTGATACAACATAACTCTTAACAGCAAGTAATACAATAAAACCTGTCTAAATGTATAACTTTAAAGGGGAAAACAGTCTATTAGAAATAAGTTTCGTAATCTGATGTAGAATGTAATTGAGTAGAGGATTGTCAATAGGATACAATAGGTAACTTCTATTTACTTCATCTATTAAATAAAAATCTTGTTTAATTAAAAGAATTATTATTTATTGTATGTAAACAGTTTTTACATGTATTTGTGAAAAATACTTTAATGGTAAATGCTGTATTCTTCTTTTTTGATAACAGGTGTATTTTAATAATACTTTTTAAATCACAGTACAGGGAAATCGTTTTTATGGCAAATATTAAAAGATCAAAGTGCGAAAAAGCCTCTTTATATTATATACTTATTTTCCGAAATGTTTTGTATGAAAAGATAGTGTTTTATGGGTCCCGTAACTTATATAGATAATATTAAAAATACAGACCTGTTCATTAATAAGAAAGTTAGGCAAAGTATTTTTGCAAATAAGGTAAATCTGAATTTCTGACATTTAAATGCTTTTCCCCACTTTCATGCTAAAGAAAATGAATTTTGAAAACAAAACGAAAATGCAAACTGAGGACTGTACATTAGAAAAGTCTCCTGGAAACTATGTATAAGCAACCAACTTTAACCGCATATGTGACAATAATAAAAAAATTATTACTGTCATGTAAACATTTTAATAACATAAAATTAAAAATTATCAGGTGACACTAAGCTACTACTTTTCTAAAAAAAGTAAAGATTTTAAACATTTCTTCCATTTATTATTGTAAATTTGCGTCACGTTTTTTATTACCATTTATATCCCGTAATATCGGTTAGAACTCTGGGAATCAGGACTCCGCACACCACTTACTCGATTACATAGACTAAGAGAGAGTGTAACCATGATTAAAGTTTAGAAATTTAATCAGGTGACTAATTCTATCGTGAGTAAGTCGATAGAGTCAGGCAAATGACAATCAATTAGCTGAATTCATTGAAACACATTTACTAAGTAAAAGTTCAAAAATCCTTATACAGAAGTACAATGGAATAGTGATGATTAAATTATATAAAATAGTTAAAATTTTCTTATAACGAGAATTCGAATACTTCGACCTACTAACTGACATTTCCAATGAAAAGAGAAAGTTTTTACAAAACATTACCTTCAATGAGATTGGATCTTCTTCATATTTTACCATGAATTATTTTCATTAAATTGACGAATGTCAGATATCCTTAGTTCATTCTGAAGAATAAGCTCAACTCGCCTCGTGAAAGACAAGTACATGGAGGTTAGAGCTGTGAACTAGACTGAGTTACGCTAGGCTAACTTAATCTGATGCTAGATAACCTTTAAAAAAATAAACGAAAACTGTTATGTCTTTCAAATTCGACTTTCATCCAAGTTCAAGAATTACTCAGAGACAATTAATTCCCAGATGTTTAATTTATATGTGTTTCGGATCGAACTTGACGTCGACTCCTCAGTCTACAAACCATAAAAATTGTTTTGTAAATTTACAAATAAAATTTATATTAAAGACATAAAAACATTAAATAAATATGGAAACTTATTTAGTATGGAAACTTTTAATGGTTTTAGAATTTAGAATATATTTATAAACTTTTTTATTGCTTAACCATTTCTTACCAAAATATCCACTATAGTGTTTTCTCTCCAGATGATNATTTAAATTTATTTTTAAGTAAGCAGCTAATTCTATATAAACCTTCCTAAAGTTTTTTTTTGAATTTCTCGAAATTATTTTTAATATAGGGAAAGAATATATGCTTTAACTCTTCTTTAAATTCTACTTTGTACCTGTTAGCTGTGCATTCTCTTTCCCATTTTTTCTTTTATTTTATTAGGATAGTCATTTAGTAAAAACATCTTTTTCAACTTTGCTTCTTTTTCTATACTATTCCTTTTATCTGTTGTATGTGTAAATTTTCTTTAATGCGGTAATAAAATTATTATATTTTATTTCAATATGATATATAATTTAAAAATGTTACGCGATGCAGAATGATTATTCCTGTCATTGATTTCGAAAAATAGGAATTACTGGTGTGGCTCCATCACAGACTGTGCCTATTGTAATTTATTTATTTAATGTTTTTATATCTCCAATATAAATTTTATCTATAAATTTACAAAACAATTTCCATTCTTTGTAGACTGAGCAGAGATCGATGTGAAGTTCGATTCGAAATGCATATAAATAAAACATCTGGGAATTAATTGACTCTTAATAATTCGTGAACTCGGATGAAAGTCGGATTTGAAAAACAACAATTTTCATTTATTTGTTCGAAACCCATTTTATTGTGTTAGAAATGCAATACATTACATCCAGCTTATATTGCTAATTTTAGAATGTTAGAAATATACTGTATTAAACGTATTACTTAAGTTTATAGCTTAACTTTTTTTAGTTGCACAGGGTTTCTGAGACTCCACTTCACTTTTTAAAATTTTTATATACAGTATAAAGTAAAATATGGCTGGGATCGATTATCCGGAAAACTCTAAGGAAAACCGGGTTTTGTTATGGTGATTTATGCGTAGTCTTATTGCAAGTATACCTGTTAAATTTTGTGATTCTGGAGTCATTATTTATCCGATAATCTGTTTTTCTATCGACTTCCGGGCGATCATCGAACACGAATTGTGGGCTTTCGGCTGAAGATTTCCTTATGATATTTACACCCCGCTTTGTCGTTAGCATATGTAATCTACGTTGAATATTTTATTAAAATCCGTTTTTGAATTATGAAGATTCTAATATCACGTTCGATTTTCAACATGTCAAAGGTCATTGACCTTTATTCCATTTATTCCATTAAATTCTAGAAAGTGTAATCGGAAGTGAGCTTTTTGGGGCTTATTTTTGCTAGGTAAAGAAAGAGTTATATATTTGTTGAATCGGCGTCTCATAACGATTCTTTTGATGCTAAATTCAATAAAATTGGATAAGTATATAATCGGTTATTCGCATGTTTTTCCTTATATTTTTTCTTTTTCAACTTGTTTGTCTATATATATATATATATTGCATTTCTAATTAATTATTTATTTATTAATTTGCCGTAATGAATTCTGATATTATGGAATCTGGCTGTATAGAAGCATTCCACAAGAATGCACACAATATATTAGAAGAGATTAAAACATATATTTCTGAAAATCCAAACGGAAAACTCAATACTGGTGCACATATGCAATAAATAACAGACCAATTTGCTGCTGTTATAAACTTAGCGGAAAATAGTTTTCAGAATCTTGAGCTGCTAGAAATTTTAGAAAAAAGACTTGCCTCTTTGGCAAAGAAGGAGGATATCATGCAAAATCTCAACATTGAAGGAATTCTTGCTACACAGAAAGCGCTCCGTGAGAGACCAGATAAAATTGAAAATAATACAAGGCGCTTTATTACGGTTGAAGAATTTTCAGAGGCTCAGAAGACAACATTAAATAGATTGAAGGAAATTCAGGATGAAACATCCCGATTTGCCCCCCGTGAGGGCTTTATTGATACACAGAAAGTTGTAGTCTTGAGAAACTGGACAAAATTGAAAATAAAACATCTCAATATATTTCTTCCCCACCACTTTATACTACGAATGTGAAGACTAGTGGACGTATGGGAAATAGCAACATTTCTCACAAAACAAATTCTTTGAAAAAAGTATTACTTGTTTACACCAAGGACAAGGCTAACAACAACAGTGAAGTTGTCCGAAAATTAATGAATATCACGATAAAACCCTCCAATATGCACACAGGTATAGAAAAACTCAGGAAAGTTCGTGGTGGAGGACTGGCCATAACACTGAGAACTAATAGAGATGTAACAGTCTTGGAATAAACCATACAAGAACAGATACCAGAGCTAGTAACTCGACGACCCCCCAAAAATGGCCACATGTTGCTATTTATTCTGTTCACAATGATATAACGAAGGAAAACCTTCCTAAATTGATTTATCAGCAGAACCATGCAATATATGAAAACCTATCTGAGGAAGAATTTATCTGGCAATTAAGATTCAAATTCGTTCTAGGGAAAAGAATGCTACATATATAAACTGGGTAGTGGAAACATCGCCATATGTCAGAAAACTCCTCTTAAATATTGAAAAAGTTAATGTTGAATGGTCACGCTGCAGAATCGTTGATTTCCATTCGATTCTGCAGTGTTTCAAATGTTGTGGATATCACCATTCGGCGAGAGATTGCTTGCAATCGGCATATACAAGTATTTGTAGTCATTGCGCGGGGAGTCATTCTTTCAATAAATGTCCAAACTTAGAGAATGAATCAAGTTGCTGCAACTGTTTGCGCAACAATATACATAACAACCAACACAATGCACGGGATAGCTTCTGTTCTGTTAAACAGCGTATTAAAAATTTTATTATTTCTAGAACTGAATATGGAACCGAATAACTATAATAAAATACGTTTTTGCAGATAAATGTAGGGAGGAGCATTTTTGCTACCTCACTTTTAAGTATGAATATTAATAATTATGATATTGTGTTGGTTCAAGAACCATATTGCCTCAGGAATACTCCAGCGTGTCTTCCAACTTATTGTCCAGCCCTTCAAGGGACTGATTTGTATTCGTGGCCATAACCTTAGTACCAAATAGAAATATATCGGTTATGCATCACATTGCTTTCAGTAACCAATACATGATTACTTTATAAGTATTGTTGACGGAAATTCGTCTTATTGCGGTAAACACTTATTTTCCTGGCGATGCTGACTCTAAGGAGTTCATTAGCAGTCTTCAAAAAATTGTTGATGCATTTCGGAACTCACATATTCTAATCGCAGGCGATTTGAATGCGCACTCACCCGCTTGGGGTGGCGAAGTATTCGATCGACGACGAGGTTTACTTGAGGAATTCTTTATGCATAATGATCTTTTAGTTATAAATAATCCTCTATCTCCACCGACTCTCACCTCTCATAGGGTGAGAGTTGGATCGATGTCACGGTTGGATGCAGTAGAACTTACACAAAAATTAATAATTGGAGAGTCCTTTCTGAGGATAGTCTTACAGAGCATGCTCTGATCACTTTTGATCTGTTAAATTCTGAAGATGGACGAATCTCTCCATATGCTTCACCTTTGAAATATGCCCTAAATTGTGCAGATTGGCTGGGATTAAAGGATTATCTGGAAACTCACTTGATATCCTATTATTCTGACAGTCCTATCGATGCTAGTCAACAAATAGACAGTAATATTGCAACAATAACACACGCATGTGATTTATTTATTCCTAAAAAGACACCACACAAAAGACGTGTATCATGGTGAACTAATGACCTTGAAAATCTCTGTCGAACCACTCGAGATTTAAGAACCTACCAAAGATGCAGGGACAATCGCATGCGTAACGTGCATAAAACAGCATATCTAGCAAGCCAACGACTTTACAAGCACGCCATTAAGACTGAGAAATTACGCAGTTGGCGTGAATTCTGTACTGAGACCTCTAAAAACCCGTGGGGCTTTATAACGAAAATGTGTTGTAATAAACTCAGGTAAACTAAAATCATAACTGCACCTAATTCTGAGCCAATGACACTTCTTCAAACCCTGGCTTTACAGCTCGAGACTTTTTGCCCTAGAGATGATCCTGAGAACGATTCTATGCATCCGCATGGAAGCTGATCTGATAGATAACACTGAGAATATGCCGCGTTTATCAGATGGAGAAATTAGTCAAGGTTTCTGGAACCTAAATAAAGAAAAGGTCCCCGGACTGGACAATATTTCAACTGAAATTGCAAAGAAATTATGGTTACTTATACCGCAACCCCTAATCCAACTTTATAACTCATGCTTACGCTACGCTATCTTTCCGCGTGCTTGGAAGATTGCCAAGGTTGTACCCGTGCCAAAGCATGGTTCTACTGATGATGTTAGGCTCATTTCCCTGTTATCAGTACAGGGAAAAATATTTGAAAAACTTATCACTGGTAGATTCTCCTGGTTTGTAGAAAGAAACAAATGTCTCTGGTACGTTCAACTCGGCTTCCGACCGTAAAGATCTGCGAAAGATGCAATAGAAGAAATGGTTAAGAGAACAAAGAGTCTGCTTGAATCTAATAAATATGTTCTAGGAATAAGTTTAGATATACCTAAGGCATTCGATTTCGCTTGGTGGCCACTCATCAAAATACAACTGCGTAAGATTAAATGTGCAAGTAATATCTTTAAAATTATCCAAGATTACTTACAAGAAAGAATGGCGGTTTTACAATATGGACAGCATCACGTAAGAAAAATTATCTTCAGAAAATGTCCACAGGTGTCCTTGTGTGGACCCGTGCTTTGGAATATAACCGTCGACAGTTTCCTCAGAGGGAATTTTGGACAAGCACATTCGATTGTATACGCAGACGATGTTATGATGCTGCTGGGTGGACGCTCAAGAGCAGATCTAGAGAGCAAGAGCAATCTTATGATTCAAAGGATCTACAGCTGGGAAATAGAGCATATGTTTCACTTTAACTCCCTTAAAACAAAAGGAATAGTACTGAATAAACCTGGCAAGGCAAACTTGTATCTAAGACCTCATCATTTAACCATGAATGGTAATTATTCTCACTTCCTCAGCCGTTTACTTACAAATAAAATCAAACACCAAACACTTGCTGAACTTATTGTTATTTTACTACTCAAACGTTTTCAGCCTACTTCTAATAGGCCATCTTCAACAAACTACTGTTCTACAATCGAATACCAGACTTTCGAACAAATTTTAAATTTAAACTTTTAACATATTTTTAAACATCTTTACAACAAACAGTAAACTATTAAATATTTAACTAAAAAATTTTAACATACTATATAATAAATATAAAATTAATATAACAAAAATATACATTAAACTAGCAAAATATAACCGCTATAAGTTTACAGGTTTTTAATTCCCATTTCCTTTTCTATCATGTATTTCCTTGCCGTTGGAAGAGCATTAGCATCCTTGGCGTTTAAGCAATTGTTATTTACTTTACTCTTATATATCTCCATTTTTATGCCAAACGTTGGTGTTTGATTATATTTGTAAGTAAACGGCTGAGGAAGTGAGAATAGTTGCGATGGCGGCACCGGCCAACGATTATAAGTTATACAGAAAGATTACTTTGAAGCTAGTTAAGACTAACTGCAAGTTTAAGTTTCTTAAGGAGTGTGTTGAAAAGAAGGTATTTCGAATGTCCATACACAGAATTAGCATACCGGTAGAATGCTATATGTTAAAAAGAAGGTTCCAAGAGACATGTTTACGTAAATCTATTAAGATTGTAAAAAACAAAAAATATGGAATTTTAAAGGAGTGTATTGAATTTGAAGATGCAATATATCAAAAAATCAGCAATTGTTAAAAGAAATCAATGAGAAGGTAGTAAGACTAACGGAGCGGGTAACAAATACCCTTGAAAAGAAATATTACAAAAAAATAAGGTGGATTGTAAAGAAACAAGCTACCAAAAAACGAAATAGAAATTCACAGCCCTATATTCTATGGGACCAGATTAAAGTACCAAAAAGTGTAGATATGGTATTAAGGAATGGACCCAGTTACGTGCCAAATAACAAGAGAGATTGGGAAAATACAATGGCTGAAATGGAAAGAGGTATGACCGGTCTTAATGAAGTACAAAGGGATTATTTTAGATGGAAGATGGTTTTCAAAAAAAAGGAAAGTCGTGAAATGGTTTGTAGGGAAAATTTGAATATAAAGTATACAAGAGAATGGCTAACGAAAAATCAGTTGGTGTTAACAAAAGCGGACAAAACTAAACAAATGGTGATTATGGAAAGAGGAAGGTATAATGAAGCCATTAAAGATTATATTAAGAAAACGGAATGTGAGATAGTAGACAAAAAGATTGTGACAGTAACGAACAACAAAGTTAAGAAGCTAGAAAAATCTCCATTCGCTAAGTGCATGACGTTATTAAAAAAGGCACATAACCCGTGCCCCCGAATACCCAGAATCTTTGCGTTCGCAAAAACGCACAAGCAAAACAAAGAAATTAGACCGGTAGTTGAGAAATGTGGTGCGCCAACCTTTATTTTATAGAAACGATTAAAAAAAGTATATATATGAAAGTTTGGAAGATAATATATATGTAACACAGGATCCAAATAAGTTACTGAAAGAATTAAAAGGTTTGGCGTTGATGGATGATGAGATAGGAACTGTTATGAATTCTGAAAGCATGTACAGTACCCTTCCATGAATTTAACATCTTGTTTCAATACCCTTGTTGAATTTATGGTACAACATAATCCAGGATTAACGGCGTATATGGAAGACTTAAATAAATTGGCGGATCTCATGTGTTACCAATCCTTTTTTACGTTCAATGGGACGGTGTACAAACAAAGGAAAGAAGTGCCAATGGGTAGTCTCATGTCGGGTCTCTTGTGCGAATTAGTGGTACGTCAACTAGAAAAGGAAGTCCTAGAAAACTACATGGAGGACATTATATTATACAAAAGATATGTAGATGATGTATTGATAATTTGGAAGGATAACCGAAGGATTGAGGAATTTTTAAGTACGATAAATAACAATAAACATGGGTTAAAACTAAATCTTGAACAAAAAAGTCATACGCAGGTACATTTTTAAAATACTAACATAAGATTTAAACAAGGATATGTACAAACGGCAGTATATCTAAAACCCACACATGCTCCACTATATATCCCGGCATGGTCTAATGATCCATTTAGATACAAGATGTCAAGAGTACTTATTAAAAGAGCATTCTTATATTGCACCAACGTACAAGATAGAATTAGAGAGATTAACAGAATCAAGAAGATTGCGAAAACTTTAGGGTACAAAACATCTACAATTAACGGACTGATCAAAGGTTACAAACAAGAGACAAACAAACGAGATAAACTAAAAAGTATGTTTAATAATTTTACATACAACAGGAATGTAGAGAAAATAATAGAAGAATTGTGTAAATATAAGAACACAAGATCTGTTTATAAGCGAGCGCCAAACATCTAGAAATTACTAAGGAATGAAAAGGACAAGTTAAGAATGAAAAAAAAAAGGCTGGTGTTTATAGAATTCTTTTTGAAAATCAACAATTAGGAGTGACAAAGGATTATGTGGGTGTCACCACAAGGAACCTGGCGGTTCGTGTAAAGGAGCACATGTATGACGTTAATAAAGGGAACAACAACACCATTTTGGCAATTATGGCACAAACGAAAGGAGCAAGTGTAAAGTGGGATGATGCAAAAATAGTTAAACCGGACCATTNCGTTAATAAAGGGAACAACAACACCATTTTGGCAATTATGGCACAAACGAAAGGAGCAAGTGTAAAGTGGGATGATGCAAAAATAGTTAAACCGGACCATTCTCCGACTATTGCGTTTAGCATAGAAAAAATGGAGATATATAAGAGTAAAGTAAATAACAATTGCTTAAACGCCAAGGATGCTAATGTTCTTCCAACGGCAAGGAAATACATGATAGAAAAGGCAATGGGAATTAAAAACCCGTAAACTTATAGCGGTTATATTTTGCTGGTTTAATATATATTTTTGTTATATTAATTTTTATATTTATTATATAGNAGATTGAGGGTTTCATTACTAGCCCAACTGATTATGACACTGAGATAGTCAATAGTGAAGAATATGAGGACAAAATTATAAGTTGTAAATTTAAGATCCAGTCTCGTATTAAACGAATAGAAGCAGATTCGTCCGTGGTCACGGTGACTCAGGGCCCCGTAGTTCGAAATAATTCCGCCAATATTAATTTGCCGGAGATTCCTCTACCGAAATTCTCTGGAAAATATGAAGAATGGAGTAACTTTAAAATGCAATTTGATAATATCATTTCGTCAAACGAGCAACTGTCGGCAGAACAAAAACTACATTATTTGAAGGCTGCTCTCGTAGGGGAAGCTAAGAGTTTAGAAACGTTAAACGATTCATTTGCTTCATTGTTTCAAGCGCTACAAGAAAGGTACGAAAATAAGAAATTAATAGTAGAAACCCATGTTAATGCGATTCTGGACTCTGTAAAATTACCTTATGAGTCAGCAAGGGGTTTGAGGAGTTTAATTGATAGCATCAATAGAAATATGCGAGCACTAAAAGTCCTAGGATATGAAAGGAATGAGCTTTCTGATATCTTAATTTTAAATATCGTACTTCAGAAGCTGGATAAGGAGACTCTAAAACAGTATGAGTTCAGTATCAGTTCGAATGACGTTCCTAAACTAGATAATTTGATTTCATTTTTGGAAAAGCGTTCTCAGATTTTAGAAAATATTAATAAGACCACGTTCGTGAAACCAAGGTGTAGTCAAGATAGAGTTAAACCGAAAAGCTTGTTCATAAAATACAATTCTATGTCTCATTGTATTTTATGTAAGCAAAATCATCCTGTTTACACTTGTGATTCCTTTTTACGGCTTGAAGCCTCCCAAAGAAACGATGTGGTGGCCAAAAACAACCTCTGTTTCAATTGCTTAAGTGATCGGCATAAGTTATCCAGTTGCAACTCTAAGAGCTGCTGTAAGATATGCCGAAAGCGACATAATACATTACTGCATCGAGAGAAACAAGCTATGATTGGTTCAAATGTGCCAGTGGTCGACAGCAAACCGACTCCAATCAAGCAGGACCTTAATCCCGACGCAATAGAGTTTCGTGAAGGTATACCTCACTCACTGTCATGCATTGACAATGGAAATAAGACAGTAATTCTCTCGACAGCCATGGTTTGGGTTTTAAATCATACTACCGGAGCCAGCATTCAAGCGCGCGCAGTATTGGACTCGGGCAGTATGTCAAATATCGTTACTAGAGATTTCGCAAGTCGTCTGGGTACCCCGCAAGAAAGAATCGATCTCACAGTCTCCAGTATAAGTGGAAATAAAACCTCGGTCAAGTTTAGGCTGATTGCCACAATAATAAACGGCAATGGATCTTTTTCTAAGAAGCTAGAGTTCTTGGTGGTGCCAAGGATCACGGATTTACTTCCTGTTTCCTCTCTACACATTAGCAAAACAGAAATTCCATGTCAGTTAGCTGATCCAAGATTTGCTACACCAGGCAAGATTGACATGCTTATTGGAGCTGAAGCATTCTTTGAAATAGTTAAGAACGATCAAATTCGTCCATCGTGCAATAATAACCTAACATTTCGTAACACAGTTTTTGGATACATCGCAACTGGATCTACAGAATCTAATAATCAAGATCAATATTGTGGACTAATATCAGAGCCAGAGTCAGTCGATAAGTGTTTACAAAGGTTCTGGCAAATAGAGACTCTAACAGAGGCTCCAAGTTTGATGAGTAAAGAAGAGGAGTATTGCGAAGATCATTATCAAAGAACTCACAGACGTAATGAGGACGGGAGATATATTGTGCAGATGGCAACCAAGGACATACAAAACTTGGGAGAGTCAAGGAAATTAGCATTGAGGAGATTGAATCAGTTATGGAAGAGACTATCAAGGAACAATCAGTTAAAGGAGTTATATCAGAATTTCATGAAGGAGTATTTGGATTTGGATCATATGGAAAAGGTGCAAGAGCATTCTGGTGATCAGGTAGCAAACCCCATATGTTATTACCTTCCGCATCATGGTGTGTTTAGACCAGACAAAACCACTACAAAGTTAAGGGTAGTCTTCAACGCATCTGCTCCCACAACTTCTGGACTGAGCTTAAATGATCATCTCTTGAAAGGTGAAGTAAAGGAAGATGTTTTCGAGATTATGACAAGATTTCGAAAATACAAGTACGCATTTACAGCAGATATCCAGAAAATGTTTCGTCAAATTCTAATTGAGCCCTCGCAACGAGATCTCTTAAGAATTGTTTGGAAGAACGAGGAAGATGAAATGCCAGTCACCTATAGACTGAAAACTGTGACTTACGGAACCGCCAGTGCTCCCTTTCTTGCGGTGAGAACTCTTAAGCAGTTAGCTCACGATGAAGCAGCAAGCTATCCTCTGGCCTCTAAAACCATATTACGAGATGTCTACATGGATGACATCGTATCAGGTGAGCAAGATTTCGATGCTGCCCTCGAACTACAATCTCAGTTGTGCAATATGTTGAGCACATGTGGAATGACACTACACAAATGGAATTCTAATTCAATGAAATTGATGAACAGCAGTTCACCAGAAAATAAAGAGCATTGCTTTTCCTCAAGTGCGGAACCAACAGTAAAAACCTTAGGCATTATTTGGAAACCGGTTGAAGATCAGTTCATATTCAAGGTATCGATTCCAGAAAAATTGCTTTATACGAAACGAGAAGTGTTGAGTGTCATCGCCAGGCTTTATGACCCCTTGGGTCTTCTAGCACCAGTTATAATTCGAGCAAAGATCTTTCTACAGAAACTGTGGCTCAGTAAGCTCAATTGGGAGGATACTCTACCAGAAAACCTTAATTATGAATGGGTGAACTTTGTATCGTCCTTGAAGGCCTTGGACGACCTTAAGATTACTAGATATATTTTGACAGACCCCCTTCAAAGAGCTGTCTTGCTAGGATATGCAGATGCTTCGGAGTCAGCTTATGGAGCAGTAGTTTACATGCATTGCATAAAGGAAGATGGAGCTGGCAAGACACGACTTATTGCTAGTAAATCTCGTGTTGCTCCTCTTAAGGTCATTACAATCCCTCGATTAGAGCTATCAGCTTGTCTTGTACTGTCTCAGCTGATCAAGAAAGTACGCTCATGTCTGCGAATGGATATAGCTGAGGTGATCTTACACACAGATTCAACTATTGCCATCGCTTGGATCAACACTCCCGCATATCGCCTGAAGACCTTTATTGTGTGAGATTAGCCGGGGTTACGGAGTAGATAGTACTCGTGTAACACTTAATCGACAGCTAGTCGGTGAGACTAGATCTCTAGGATGCAGATCTCTAGATCTGATCTTAAATATTTTCATAGGAGAGCGTAAACAAAGATGATCTGAACGGCGAAGTTCAGATGTTTGTCAGGTTCCCGACACCAGTTTGTCAATTTATCGATGCGCGGACAAACACGCGTATGCGATCTGATTCGGAATGAATTGAGGAGATATTCTTATAAAATAAAACAAGGGTAAATTTAATGAATCTCAAACAAACGAATACAAATAACCAAATACAACGATTACAAGACAAGCTAAAGGTTACGACTTAACCTAGGCTAATGCGCGATCGAGAGAGAGAGCTCACAAAATGATTCTAAACATACGACCTGTAGTTGTCGTCTTCGTTTCTGTATAGGTAGAGGACACTTGTAGATAGGGTTATTATTTCTTTCGTATGGGAGATCAATTCGTGCACAAATATAAAGATTCACTTCTTCTAAGTGTAGACTCGGGACTTAGTCTATCGGGCTCCGTTATGGGCGTTGGCCATCAGGAGGGAAACGTATGTGGAGTTTGTATGCTTCGGATCTGTCGAAGAACTCCGTCGCTGAACTCCCCGAATTCTGACTAATCTCCCCTTTTATTTCAAAAATTTCGTCCAATCATCGTCCAGTAACTCTTTCGTGAGAACGGACGAAAGGGGGATGAATGAGGGGTAACCATTTCCCATCTGAGCGAGATTTTTAACCAGATACGGAAAACAGCGGATGTTCTCTTCTGTGGAAGGAAGTAACATCTGTTATCTGGTTTTTCCCACGTCTAAAACACAAGTTTTTCACACAAAATGAAATAATATTCTGTGTCGATAATTTAATATTATCGATAAAAATTCATAAAATACACCCAGGGCCTTTCGGATCTCACAATTGCGAATCGAGTGGAAAAGATACGATCTATTACTGAAGGCTGTCACTGGAAACATATAGCCTCCCATTCCAATCCTGCAGATGTAGTTTCTCGGGGTTTAAAACCGCAGGATCTACTATCCATGGAATTATGGTGGAGCGGGCCGCAATCTCAACTAGCATCATCCGTTGAACATCAGGATGAATATGCCATCGACACTTCCTCAGATGAACAATATCTATCTGAGCTTAAAAACCAATCGGACGTTAATTTAATGTCAGTGTCAAGCTCTGACCTTGACAATACCTTGTTTGAACTTAATAATAATTATATGAAATTAATTCGCATACTCAGTTATATTTTCCGGTTTCTACATAACATAAGGCATGTAACTCGTCGATCTGGACCTTTATCAAGGGAAGAACTCCAGGAGTCCAAAATTTATTTGATCGGCAAGGTACAAGGAATTGCCTTTGCCGAAGAAATAAAAACACTGCAAATGAGAAGGAATCTAACGAAGGGTCAGTTAAGCAGATTGCATCCCTTTCTAGATAAACAAGGCCTAATGAGAGTCGGCGGTAGATTGAGCAATTCAAATTTACCATTTGACAAAAAGTTTCCAATTCTGCTACCTAAAAATCACAAGTTAACCTACTTAATTATGAGATATTATCATTTGAAAAATTTGCATGTTGGTGCGCAAACTTTACTTTATCTCGTCAGACAAGAATTCTGGCCTTTAAGTGGAAGAAACCTGGCTAGAAGGGTAGTACATGAATGCATCGTTTGCTTTAGAAATAAACCCAAAGGCATGGAACAAATCCTAGGAAATCTTCCTTCAGAGCGAATCACTCCAAATCCCCCTTTCAAACATGTAGGGATTGATTTTTGTGGTCCTTTTCTTATTAAATATAAAGGACAAAGAAAGGGCATCTATCACAAGTGCTACGTCGCAATCTTCGTTTGCCTTGTGACTAGGGCAATTCACCTTGAAGTAGTTACTGACTTAACAACCGAGGCAATGATAGCAACTTTGAAAAGATTTTTTAGCAGACGGGGTAAAAGTGCATCAATTTGGACAGATAATGCCACAAATTTTGTAGGTGCCAGTGCTGAGTTGAAACGCCTACATAACTACGTAAGAGCACCTCCTGACAGTTTAGCTGACTATCTCACCAGCGAGGAGGTCACTTGGAAGTTTATACCACCTAGATCACCAAATTTCGGTGGCCTTTGGGAAGCAGGAGTCAAGTCCTTTAAACATCACCTAAAGAGAACCGTAGGTAACTCGCATCTAACTATAGAACAGTTTATAACCATCACCACACAGATAGAAGGAGTTTTGAATAGCCGACCGCTCACTCCTATGTCCACTGATCCAAACGACTTCCAAGTTCTAACTCCAGGACACTTTCTTATCGGAAGACCTCTGATTAGCCTACCTGAATCAGATCTCACTGGTAAACCAGATAATTATTTGTCTCAATGGCAAATGTTAACTAAATTTGTTCAAGTTATTTGGCGTAAGTGGAAATTGGACTACTTAAACAACTTACAGGCCCGACATAAGTGGCAATTTGAGAAAGACAATATAACACCAAACTCAATGGTCCTCTTAAAGGATGAAAATCTCCCACCCGGTAGTTGGTCGATGGGCCGAGTACAAGAAGTAATCAAGGGATCTGACGGAAAGGTGAGAGTGGTTCTGGTGAAAACGCCTAAGGGTGTTTTTAAGAGAAGCATAACCAAACTGTGCCTGTTACCATCCATCTAGGAAGAAAATGTGGTTCGTCTTGGTGACCTATATGTGCCATTTCTGTTGTAATTAAATTTAAATTTATGTTTAATATTGTTTATTGAAGTATTACTTCAACGCGGGCCGGGATGTTAGCGCCTCAAGCGCCACCGTATTTTTGTCATAAAAAAAAAATTATTTAAAAAATTTGTGAACGAGAGTAGTTCTGTAACGGTCATTTGTAGCAGCCATTTTGTACCAGTGTTTCATTCCGCATTAAACGTTATTTTTTGCAAAACCGCAGTACTTTCATATTTTTACAGTCCATTAAAGATCGACAAACATATAGAGAGACCATTTTGTATTACACAAACAGTGTTATATGTGCGATGCAATATATTTAAAAGAATGACAGTTCCGTGTTTAGATTATTATGAATTCTGTTACTCTAGTGTTACTTTCGGCTTTTCATTTAGTAACTAAATGTAAGGGTGCGACTATGCAGACACGAATTTAGAGCGAGCGATTTAGTTTTCGCAAAGGAAAACCATGCACAAACGAAAAGCGAGAAATAACGCTGGCGAGAGCGAATTTCTGATTCTCGCACATATCTGAGAGGTTTTGATATTTATCGCGTCTCGCCACATATTCTCGCTCGCTCGTGTCTGCATAGTGCACCGTAAGGCTCTGTCAGACAAAGGTGTTTTGGTTTAGATTATTTATCGGTTTAATCATATAAGCAATTGTTACGCGGTTATAATAAATATNCGAATGACGTCGACCCACCGAAGTATAGATTGTACGATGTATTTTGTGGTCGTCGGAACGTATCGTGACGAAATAGATTATTTTTTTTTAGTTGTCGTAATATGGAGCGAGTATAAAGTGAAAATACAGCATATTATTATTTTTTAAACATTAACTTACTCACTAACTAAACTAACCTACCATAACCTAGGACGAACCTAACCAGAAATCAAGATAAGACTCCCTAATCTAACTTACAACTAGGACTAACAGAATTTAGACTAAAAAGAAGACAGAAAATAAGAATTAAAATACAAAGTTGAAAGCAACTATATACTGACAGTTGAAACAAAGCAAGAGAAAGCTAATTGCCATCCGTGCCCCCAGAGAGAGTGCTCCCAAGAGCCCCACTAAGGAATATGAATGCAAGTAGTGACGTATGCTATAGGGCAGGGGTGTCCAACCCGCGGTCCGTGGGCCGCATGCGGCCCAAGGCAAGTTTCAATGTGGCCCAATAAACATGTAAACAAAACCGACAAATGTTTTAATTTTTATTATTTATTTATTTCAACAGCATAAACTCAAAAAAAAAGTTTCACAAAGCTGTAAACCTTCATTCATATTTTATTTTTGAGTGAAAAGGAAATATTTTCAAATACTTGGAGATGTGTGAATGACGAAGGATTACTAAATAAAACTAGAGTTGTGACTCAAAGGATTATAGACCCAAATTTGGGAAAAGGAGGGAAAGAAGAGAAAAGACAAAAGATAAAAAGTAGTGAGAAAGGTTAAATAAATCTGTTAGCGCCTCAAGCGCCACCGTATTTTTGTCATAAAAAAAAAGGAAAAAAAAATTTTTTTTTTTAAATTTGTGAACGAGAGTAGTTCTGTAACGGTCATTTGTAGCAGCCATTTTGTACCAGTGTTTCATTCCGCATTAAACGTTATTTTTTGCAAAACCGCAGTACTTTCATATTTTTACAGTCCATTAAAGATCGACAAACAAAATCTTCTGTTATGAAAATATTGACCCTTAATTTTCCAACCTTTCTCACTTCTGTATCTTTTGTCCTTTCTCTCCTTTCCCCGCATTTGGGTCTATAACGCACTGAGTCACAACTCCAGCTTTATTTAGTATTTCTTCCATTGTTGCAAGATTTGGCTACATTGCGTCAAATGTGGCTACTTTTTTTTTTGACGTAAAAATTATCATTTGGCACTTAGGCTACTTTTTTGGCTACATATTTATAAATATATTAGTTGAATAAAAATGCATTTTAAAATGGTGCTTCATCACTTTTCATTAATTAAAGACACAAATAAAACAAATATTTGTGTTTTTCAAATAAATTTTCGTTTGTCTCTTTTAGATAAACAAGGTAATAAATGAATTTATCTATTTCTAAGTAAAAATTGAAAGTGTCTGTAGAAGTAATTTTTTAAAATATCCTTTTTCGATATAAAGTTTTAATACTTATTATTATAATCTACACATTTATACACCTTATATATACTTGTGGCCCAAAACTCCTTGACTTCTTCCAATGCAGAGAGACAAAAAGGTTGGACACTCCTGCTATAAGGACATCATAGAACACCAGTAATGGAGCTTTTTTCAATGCTGTTTTCAGACTATTAAAAGCATTCTGTTGCGGTTGGCCCCAACTCTGGGTCACACTTTTTTGAAGTACCAAATGAAAAGGTTCAGTCATAGAGGAATAGTTCGCAATGAATTTAAAAACATAATTAGTCATGCCTAAAAATCATTGCAACTCTATGATACTGGTAAGACTTTCAAACTATTGATAGCTTCGACTTTCTCGGGATCAATCTGACCCTCTTGGGCACTGAAAACATGACCCATAAATTTACTGAAGTTTGCTCAAATGTGCATTTTTCTTTGTTTAACCTAACACCCTGATTGTACAGGCAGGATAATACTTCATTGGTGTATTTATGTAAGTCTGGTATCATATCTACCCAAATCAAAATGTCGTCCATTGAACATTCAATGTTTTGGCAGTCCTCTATGATGATCTGCATTACCTGTTGAAAAATCTCAGGTGCTGATGCCAGGCTGAATGGCACTCATTGAAAGGAGTATTGGCCCCATGGAGTATTCACTGTTAGCAAGTCAGCATTACATGATATAATGGCAATTGCCAAAGTACCTTTTGGGCATCTAGCAGGATAAAATAGCATGTAGTAGCTATGCACACTGTAATGGCCTCCATGGTTTTGAATAAAATTTGATGCTTTTTGATAGCTTTATTAATGTCTAACAGATCCATGCACAGACAGATTTTTCCCTCATTGTGCACTATCATTAATGGTCTCCTCAATGGTATCGGGTGGGTAACTAGTTTCAGCACTTTTAGTTTAACCACATTGTCCAGTTCCTTCTTGACTTCTACACAAAATGCATAAGGAATATTGTTCGGTGGATGCACATGAAAAACCACATTGTCTAATAATTCCATGTTGTGCACAAAATCTGTGATACAGCCAATACTGTACCTCTAAAAATATTATCTGGCACTGCAACTTCAAGATCAACAATCTCTACTTTCTCAGTGTACAAAGTCTGAGTTTTTCACAGGTATCTTTACCTAGCAATGGAGAATAAGACTATAAACTTCTAAGACTATAAACTTTATCCTTGCACCACGACCTTCCACAACATAATTAGCAACACATTCTCCTAGCACCAGCATATAGGTGTGGTTGAAGGAACAAATACAGCATATAACACTAGGGATTACTTTTAGCTTAAGACTTTGAACTAAGGAAAATGGCATGACGTCACCATCTGCTCCTGTATCCAACTTGAACACTGTGGAGATGCTAATAAAATATTTAAAAAAACCAATGCTGTGGAGATGCTGTTGGAAAATTTGACTGGAACACACCACGATTGGGTCAGAGTGCATCTCTGACACGTGGATTTGGGCCTGGAGCACCTCCAAAACAAACAGACAGTCACACTCATGTTCTCTGTTCAACTCCTTGGAGAGCTGCACTTCACAAGTCTGCTACAGTCTTTGCCATTTAGAAGGGCAATTCCTAGCATAGTGACCCCTTTTTGAACACTGGCAGCAGTTAACTTTAAATGCTGGACACTTTTGATTCTCGTGTGACAAACACTCTGCAGCATTAATTGCCTGAGTTTGTTGACAAATCCCAAGTTGCAGGGATCATCTTGTTCTTCATAAATTTTAGCAAATTAACATCATTGTTCATAATTTCCATTCTAGACTGCATCTCCCACAGCTGAATGGAAGCTGATTCACTGGCTCTACAGCTCTGAATAGCATGATCCAACATAAGAGTAGGTTCTCTGAGTAATTGTTCTTTAATTGAATACCGAAATTACATTCTCAAATTTTGGTTCTGAGACCAGTCAAAAATTTATCTAAAGACTCATTGCTACCATTTCTTGCTTGCAGAATATTCCATTAAATATAAATAAACTTGTTGAAAGATCATACACAGAATTTTGGAGAGATTCTTACAGGACATATTAAAAATACCATTTTTCAATCAGGAGAGAAACAGGCAGAAAGAAGCAAACTGATGAATTTTCATTTCAAAGATTTTTGTAATAAATTTGTTTTTATATTTAAGATAATCTCCGAGTGAAATTTTAAGTAGTGATATCAATATATATATCGATTTGTAAAGTACAGTGGGTTAATCTGCTTGAGTCTTCTTGATAATACAGTATCTTTCTTAAATAAGATTGAACTGCAGCCTACTGTAGACCTGTTCAAGGCATACATACTGCCCAGCAACATCAGACATCTTCTGCCCACTCACTACCTTTGCTATTATACTCTCATCTTCTGAAAATAAAAACCAATGCAAAATTTAAAGAGTGCCTACTCAACAGTCTCGCAAATACTATAAAAGAATTGTTTCTGTCAGAAAAATAAAAGACTGGAATTACAAGAGAGAGTATCAAAGTTCAGAGGAATGCTTTCCAATCAGTACATACCAGGTTGAGCATTGATGTCGATGTCTCCCGCGCTCCGAAAAGTTTCGAATTGTTGCCTGAAGACCATTGGCATGGCCAGAGTTTTGTTATGAACAACCTGACACAAAATTGAATTATTTCAAATTACTGTTCATTAAAATGAAATTTCCATAAGAATCGACAATTACTTAACACACACAAAATATGAAACTTCCTTTAATCATACGTTCTCGTAACATTAACATCAAACTCTAGCAATGCCTTTAACAAAAATTAACCAATCAATTATTTTTTTTACCATTGTTTAATATAGTTCACCGTCTTTAATCTAGATATAGACCAGGGGTGGCCAGCAGATTTTTCCTCCGGGCCGAATTGGAAAGAAAACTTTTTTCACTGCCCAAACCAGAGGCAGCCCTAGCAAGATTTTCAGGTGATGTGAGATCTTATTTTCGAGTCACCCAGTAGAAAGACTAAACTGTACATAGAGATTACAGATGTAGTTTTCATATTGGATACAAAAAACTGTTGACCTTTTTTTTTTACTTTTTTTAATATTTTTTCTTTATTTAAGGTTCTGATCTTCTCAACTTTCCTATAACTTCACATTGTGAGAATTTAAGGAATTATCACGGATCCATTTGAGCAATTATTTGAAGTTAAGTCCAATATTCAGAGATTAATTGCGGACCGCGGTACACTAAACCCAATTAAATTAGCTTCAGCTTTTTATTTCTTTTTGCAAATTGGCTCAACATTTTTTCGGCTGTAATTTTCTGGGGAGGGCACCAGGTTAACTAGGGGGGATGTGCCCACCCATGCCCCTTCCTGGCTATGCCCATGCTGAAGATAAAGGAAGACCAATTGGTATTCATTATTTTATGTCACTTCTTCTTGTGTTTGTTCTGTGAGATGTTTGTTATCCGATTTGTTCGTTAACTGATCACCCACTGTATAATATATTATTTAACGAAAGAAATAGTTTAGAAGTTTTGTACTGTAATTAATGTCTAAGGCAAGGCTTAGGTTTTGAAGGGAAAAAAGATGACAAAACCAGATCATGGATGAATCTTCTGAGAAGAAGCAGCATGCCAAGGACATTTCTGAAGGCATCTCCAATACCTTCCACGCCACCCCCAAGAAAAGATGAAAAAATATCACACAGTCCAAACAATATGTCAAGTATCAGAGTCAGACAGTTAGTCGGGAGATGCCAAGTATGAAGATCCATTGGACATCATCTACTGCAAGTGGTGATGATAGTAGCGGTGCCACCGGTTCCGGACAGTCCGTAACAGCCATCCCTTCCAACTGGTCCAAAAATGGTACTTTTATTAATAAACAACCTCAAGGATGGCTTCACCCCGATACTCAAATCTCCGACGAAGGAATCTGCTATGACGTCAGGTATGTTGGATGTTTAGAAGTTAATACTTCTATGAAAACATTGGATTTTGAAACGAGATTGGTTATAGCAAAAGAATGTATTAACAGAGTTTGTGAATCAGCTGGTCTTAAAACAGTGGATAAGAAGAGAAAGATGGAGAAACATGTAATACAAATGCTGGTAGATAAACCAAATATGGATTATGCTGAATCAAATATTAATTTAACCATTACTAGTTCCTATCTAAATCTTACAGTTATGGAGTCTGGCAGAATTTCCAACTCCTAATCTCAGTTTAAGGCCAAACAGTACTGGAAAAAGGCCAGTCATTATTTAAAAAAAAAAAAAAAAGCCAAACCAAATTTCATATTATTGCTATCTTGTTCTAAAGTACTTTGGGGCAAAAACAAGATACATTCAAATAGGATATAATATTTAAAAAGGATAAAAAGAACACATGATACAAATCAAATGCAAAATATATTTTTATTACAATCATAAGAAAAGCTCCAGATCTAGATCATTATCGTCCATACCTGAAAGACATTCGGTATATTTTCAACATCTCCAGAAATGCTAAAAACTTTTCAATATATCCGTATATGTTGAAAAGTTTTTTAGCATTTCTGCAGATGCAGAAAAGTCTTTGCAACATTTCCCTAAAAGCAATAATTCTGCTCTGATTCTAACAATCGCATCAAGAAGATTTAGCTGCATTCTGCCTTCTTTTTCACAGAGGATACAAGAGAAAAACTCTTTCAACTACAGCATTGCTGATAGGGGTTATCAGACAAGTAAGGGTAAAGGTTGCAAGCTCTTTAAATGCATGATGCTGAAGCACACCAATCCAAAATTGTTCTGTGTTTACAGGGAGTCCATCTTTCTTAAACAGAGCTTCTTCTTGCCAGTCAACAAAAGGTAACTTCCTGTACTGTTCTTCAATTATGTTGATGTTGCTTGCAAGATGCAGAAACAATAAGTCAGAAAACACAGGTTTAGAAGCTAGATTTAAAACTATTCCAGGGCTTAATTTTAATAGATTAAAAAGTGCTTCTTGCAGATGGAAGTCTACGTGTGATTTGACTGAGAGCTTTTTCAAACAATACCATGAATTTTCTTTGACATTATTAATTTCTAAACGAGCCTCATCACTGTTGTTCTGTAGGAATTTATTGCATGTAATTATGAATTTGACACCAAATTCAACTTCTTTAATCTTTTTCTTTTGCTTGTTGACATCGTACAACCTGTTCTGAAGACTCTGCTAATGTAAGAAAAGTTGTTTATACAGTTCATTAGGATCAGCTTTCGTTTGTTGGAAAAGACTGTTCAATTTTTCAAATTCCTGCACAATAAATAATGCAAAGTTAAAATACAAGTAAGTTTTGTAATCAAATAGCATTTCTTTTAAGAGTATATTTTGCAGGGACAAATTCTCTTGGCTTGCTTAGCATGCATCCCATGCTTAAGAGAAAGTTTTGACTGTCAATATATTTTTTATATGAGAACAAATATGCCAATAATAATTTATTCTGATGTGTAAACTCTTTTATCATTTGTGTTTGCTTTTACATTGGCAGCTAGTGGCTAGCCGTTTTAAGTCAGTGCGATGCTTGCGAGAACTTGATCACTTGCTCGTGTGGAGGTTTGCCGTGGCAAACAAGTGCACATACATGACGTCAGTCAAAGCATTTAACACAGCCAGATTGTATCAAAAGCTTGCAGTACCCAGTCAGCATACATGTATTATGTACAGTGTATTGTGTACATACAGATTAATAGGGCTTAAGCCCTGGACCCCCTCCACAAAAATTGAATTATCATAAATTTTTAATACTTTTTCATTTTATACACATAATATTTCATGTGTAGATATAATGGGCTTTATAATAGTCCATACTTTTTTATTCACACCAAATAATGTTTCTAGCTATTGTTTAGTGCTAGAGATAGGCCTATTATTCTTATTATAACTTTCAGCATGACCAAAAATTTTGGTCAGGATTTGCCCAATATTTTGCATCAAAATGAGACTGGCCTAACTTAACAGAGATAAAATAAGCCTTTAATTCTTCCCAGTTCATGAGAATATTGAACATCACGTTCCCACACACAAGCCACTGAGTGAACGAAGGTTTTTCAAAGGGAAGTTTAAAGGTTTTTCAAAGGATTGAAGTACCAGAAATTTCAACAGCTGGCCATCTGGGTTAGTGACATTGTCAGTTCAAGGTGGATGGGCAGAAATGTTGCTTCCTCAAGAATATGAGATGGATTTCTTCCTATGACTCATTTTCTTCATCCACCCACCTGCCTACATTCTCACAGCTATAACTTATAATGCTGGTGAAGTTTTCCTATATCCACTCTACCACCTAAGTGTGAACTTATCTTAAAACTGCTACTAAAATAGTTAAAATAGACATTTATCTCAAACAAATGCAAGTTTCCCTTAGTAAGTTTTTCTGTCATGTAATGATTTCAGAGTTAGCACAAATTTTACATTAAACTCAAAAAATCAGTGACTGAATCATGCAAAAATGCTAAGAGAAATGTATGGAGATATTACTTTATGATGATTAATATTTAAGTGGCAAAAACACTTTTTTATACTAAGGAATTCATAAAGAATTGTCCCAGAAGACCAAACAGTAAATATGAAATTTTACATAGATGTGATGAATTGTTCTGAAGTGTATCCACTATATTCCTCCTGAAAATCATAACAACTTGTCTTGATTTTTCTGTATGAAATGCATAAATATGTTCACCAGTAATTTAACTGTGATGCAGTTTTTGGAAAAAATGGTTCTTTTGCTCCAATGGTTCTTATTTGACAGATCTGGCTCAACTGACTTCTTGTCATTGCCTAAACTAAAATTAAAGTTGAAAGGCTAACATTTTGATGATATGTCACCTAACCAAAAAGTATGAAAGATAAACTAAACACAATCCCAAAAGATGTTTAAGTTTCAAATAGCTTTAAATTGTTATACAATAATTTTAAAGCATGTGTGAGTCAGGGAGAAGATTAATTTTCTGAAATATAAACAAAAAGTATGAATAAGAAAAATTAAAATTTTTTTTTCCCCAAAAATAAGTAAGCGTTGTAAGCTAACCTATGAAATCAACAGATACTATAACATTTCCAGTAAAGTTGAATTCACTTTAGTCAAGTTTTTTTTTATATTCTGGTAATATCTATATAACGTTTACTTTCAAATTGAAAAAACTTTGAATTTATTATTTAATTATTAAATTCAATAGAGTCCACCTTTAGTAAAAAAAATTAAAATCTTTTTAACATTTTATTTATAATTTTATTTTATTTTATTAAAATTTTCCCAAAAGCATGAGATATTTTTAATGACTGTAATCAAAGATAATTAGCATATGGAACTTATAGTTTAAAATAATAATAATCAATAAAATTTATTGCTACTTTTTATATATTTTATACAAAGTATAATATTATATTACATTTGATATAAATTTTCATCACGGAATTTCAAAACAAATGCAATAACATATAATGCATTTTAATTTAATTAAATTCAATCTTTTCAAGTTTGTTCAAAAAATTATTTTAAGCTTTAATATGGATAAAATTGAAATTTGCTAAATATTGATATTTGTTCATACTTAAGTCTAATTTCAACAACTTTTTTAGTAATTATATAAGATATACTAACAATATATAAAGAACAAAGCTAAATATACATAATACATTAACAAAATTTAAATCAATTTTAAAATTTGTTTGTATGCATTAAATTGATATATAATTTATAGTAAATCATAAAAATGCATACATTTTACCATTTTCTATGTTGAACTGATTTTTTACTAATCTTTTATTAATCTAAGATTAAATTCAAATTGCTGAAATTTTACTTTGTTCTTTATTTTAAAATTTCAATATAATAAATATATAAATAATAATTAATTCATTAATGTTATAAAATAAAAATTACATTAACTTTAAATTATTTTATTTTACATTTAATTAAAAATTTTAAACTATTTATTACATATAAATTACATTATGATATAATTAAACTAAATATAAATTTTTAATAAGAAAAAGAGGCTAATCTATTAAAGTAGAAAAAAACAATAAGGATTGATAGAAATTAAAATCTATTTAAAATTACAATAACTTATAACCTAAACATGGATGAGCCTACACTATTTAGGGTAGGGCATCACAGAACAGAGATGAACTGCTTTTTAAGAAGCAGTCTATAACAAAGAATTTGAAAACAGATCATCTCATTGAATAATTCTACATGGAAACAAAATAAAATCACAGAATACTAGATAAGGGAAGAAATCCTTTCTATGGTAGATGAAGAGGAAGACTACAAGATATGTACAGGATGGAATCATATGGGAGAGTAAAAATAGTTCTAACATGCTTTCTACAATCAAATGGGTCTATTTTATAGAAGGCTTATTGCAGCCCACACCCTGTACCTCTCGTGTCCTCTCAATCCAGACGTTTTTACTAGCTCGAATCCAATCGGTGATATTCTGTGAGATGCATGATAAATTTTTTTATAAAATTTACAACATAAAGCATAAATAGCTGCAGTTGGTAATCATTTATAATATAAATTACCAATTTATTATTATTAATAGGACAATTTATTTTAAATGTATGATAACATTATAATAATTACATATATTAATATAAAAATTTATTTTTATTAACTTAATTAATCTAATTCAAATATTGTTGTTTTAAATCAAAAATTATAATTTAGAAGTAATAATCTAATTTATTTTGATATCCAATTTTTAACATACAATAACTTTTTATATCATTTAATAATATATTATTAATTATTTAAAGGTAATAAATATATCATAAAAATGATTAATTTATGTAATTATTTTAAAATAGTAATTAGAAAATCAAATTATAATTAACTGTAAATAATAAAACTACACTATTAAATATATTATTATGTATGTTATTCAAATTATATCTTATTTTTGAAATTTAAATTAAAAGGCTGAAATAATGCAATATATTAATATTAATTAAATAAAAAACAATAAATACATTTCAAAAGAAGGCTTTTTATTTCAATATTAAATACATGATCAAAATAAATGATTTATTTATTTAATTCATTGCATTTACTTAATGATAAATGAAACATTTATTAATATGACAAGTGAGTATTTATCAAGTAAAACATTTCAATTGTTATTGTATATTACCATTAAATTCATATTAAGCCTATAAAAGACACCATAAAATCAACATTTAGAAAAAAAACTACACCCAAATTATCAATAATTACAAATATATTTTGTAATTATTATATTTTATTATTATTAATTATATTTTGTAATTATTAAATATATTTTGTAAATATATTTCTATTTATAGGAAATTAATGAGAATTTTGAATGCAATTCAAAATTCTCATTAATTTCTTATAAATAGAAATATATTTTGCTGTTAGTATTAAAATACATTACTAACTGACAAAATTGATAAAAGGTAACTTTCACATGATGATATCAAATGGATATCTTTTGAAAATCCAATTAAAAACTAATAATTACCTTTATCCATCTTCAAAAACTGATATTACAATTTATTTTTGTGTGATTTTTGATTAAAAAATGAATTTATTTTTGTTTAATGATTTTATCTATCTTTTTGATACTTTTATATTTTTATGAAAAACATAACAGTATCTGATTTAAATTCAAAATTTACTATTATTAAGCTTCTAACCAAAGACAACACTCAAATATGTAATCATTTATATATTTCAAAGTATTTACTTTCATGGCATATATATGTAACATTTTTAAAACATCACTTTCAGGTATTAATTACTTTTATTTAAAGGAAATTTTAGAAACAAACTCTTTTAGATAATTTTATCTTATTTAATTTGATAAAAAAATATATTTTAAGGCATACAACATAACTTTTTGTCCCAAAAAAAAAAAAAAGACTCAAAAATTGTCCTGCATATTTATGTGAAGTTGTAATCTCTAACAGGCCAATGAATTTCTCAGATGGTCTTCAGTAGGCTACAGTTAACCTCTTTCCAGCAAATGCTTGAATAAAGATGTTATTGTTTAATTAAACATATTATTATTAATTTTATTTATTTAAAAATAAAATAATTGTAAATATCATAATTATATAACATGAGACAATTATCAAGTGATAATTCATTAAACACATTAAACATAAAAATATGTATTGTCATTTTTACTGTTTTAATCTGAATACAGTAAAAAATACGATAAAAAACACACCTTTAAAAATCCAGCAAAGAAAATTTACTAAATAAACACATTTTCTATCGGTTTAACCGATCTTCCTTAGTTACAATAAAACAGAACATGAAAATAGAATGTAAATTTAAAAATAAATAATAACCAGAATTCTAAAATAAATACCTAAATAAATAACTGAAATTGTAGTTGTGAATAATAAATAAATAATTACAGAGATAAAATAAACAATAAAAAGTAAAAATAGATGAATAAATGTCCCTTAATAAAATTAACTTTCATAAAAAGACCGCCATGCGGTAGCCAAGATTCAAAGAATGATGTATGTTATACATCATTCTTTGAATCTGAGAACAAAGTATACTTACAAGGAAGAGGTGTACTGATGAGCAGTCCCACGTCAGCAATAGTTTGTGAGCTGGTGATGCAACTATTAGAAAACAACATTCTACCCAAATTCCAAAACCTTATTATCTTTTATGCTAGATATGTTGACAATATCTTTCATTTCATGGCAGATAAAACTAAACCTGCAGCAATTTTTAAAAGCGATCAATGATAACCCCTACGGATTATTTCTACAATTAGACCAGGAGAGTGAAACAACAGTAAACTTTTTGGACATTTCCATCTTTTGCAAATATGAAGAAGTTTGGACCAAAGTATACAGGAAACCATGTTTTCAACCCATTTTAATTCCACATAAACTCTGTTGATCCGCTCCACATCAAATTGGCAACCTTTAGATCCTTGATTAGAAGGGCATATACACATTATACCAGCATATGTGACATTGAAACAGAGCTGAATTACATCTTAAGGATCACAGAAGAACAGGGTTATCCAATAGAAATGAAAAGGAAGTTGATTCCAACATTTCAAGCAGCAAAACATCAGCATATGTTGGAGGACCAGAAACAAAGGGTGGTTTTAAATTATATCCCTTTTTTAAGAGGAATACGTAGGAAAGCGGCCAGAGCTAATAATCTCATTGTTGTATATCAACTCAACCAATGATATTCGGAATATATAGGAACGATAAACAACCATATAATTGTAATTCAGCTGCAGGGATTTACTCCATCACATTAATTGATCAACGTTTCAAATCAAAACTGCCACTATGCACAACTTACAACAATGGCTCAAAGAACATAAATATACAATTGATAAAAATCTCAATAACATGATGCTGGTGGCTTACGCACATCAGGACATTTAGGTGCAATGGGAGCAGGTATCAATCATCAAACCAACATAGAATATACATACTATTAGATATCTGGAAAGATTGGAGATTTTTAAAGCACACAAAAAAACCGGTTGCATCAACCACAGAGATGCAGACACCTTGGCTACCGAATGGCGGTCTTTTTTATGAAAGTTAGTTTTATTAAGGGACATTTATTCATCTATTTTTACTTTTTATTGTTTATTTTATTTCTGTAGTTATTTATTTGTTATTCACAACTACAATTTCAGTTATTTATTTAGGTATTTATTTTAGAATTCTGGTTATTATTTATTTTTAAATTTACATTCTATTCTCATATTCTATTTTATCGTAACTGAGGAAGATCGGTTAAACCGATAGAAAACGTGTTTATTTAGTAAATTTTCTTTGCTGGATTTTTAAAGGTGTGTTTTTTATCATATTCTATTTACCCAGTAGTTATAAAATATATGAATATACAGTAAAAAAGTTTCAGGATCAGTGCTAAATGTGTAGGATGGCTTAAATACATTAAATACTTTTTCTTAGATATTTTGTGTTAAATAAAAATTTGTCTTACCATCATATATGCCATAAAATACAGTACACCTTGAGAATTGCAATAAATAAAATGATTTTTGTCTTTTTAATTTTTCATATCAGTTTTTATAATCATAATTCCTGAAGTTGATGTTTTTAAAGATCAATAAATACTACTTTATTTTCTTTAAAAATAAAACTGGTAAGTAATTTTTGAAAAAGTAATTCAAAGATTACTGTTAAGATTATTTATGTTACAGTATCTCTATTTATGAGATTATGTTAAATTATGTTATATGTTATATTTAAAAATTCAAATATTCTTCCAATATTTAGCATAAATAAGAAAGATAATTAATCTTATATAACTGTATCGTAAAATACAAATTTACAATCACAATACATATCAATATATTGAAATATATTGTTGAAATAACCTGTATCTAAATGACATCTGAAGTAAAATTAATATATATATAAAATATGTACTATATTTATCTAAAATACAAATATAAAATATAAAAATTTATTTAAATCATTTTATTGGTTTTAGAATATTAGCTATATCATAATAGAATAATATTAAAATTAGAGAAATAGCATATCTGCAACTTAGAATAAAATTATTTTGCACATTACATCATATTTTTGATAGTGAATGATTGCATTTTAATTTTATATCAGAAATTATATCAGAAATTATATATAAGAAATTATAAAATAAATTAGCATTGAGAGAGAAAAATATTTTTATAATAAAACATAAATGTTTTTTTATACTGTAAACATAATAATATAAATTTAAGTCATATAAAATTCAAACAGAAAAATTAAATAATGAAATACAAGTTAACTAAACATCACTTATTTTGAATATAATTTTGAGTATTAGTTTTAATTTTTTTTAAACTTTTATGAAATTCAAATTCTGTATTTTGTGCAGATAACCCACAGTGGTATACACTCAAAGAACATTTCTATAATGAGAAAAAAAAAAACCTTTACCTGAACCATACCATCATATAGTTACCACTTCTGTTATGCCACCAATTGTATAACAGTACTGGTATAACAACATTGCTCTATGGTTACTCATACAGCAAAACACAAATGATATAATAGAGTAAGAATGGCAATTCATTTTCTGAAATCTATTAAAAAAAGTATGGTTGTTAATGTAGCAAGACTTATTACAACCACAAAACAGAAAAAGTTGCTGAAAATGAAGAGAAAAAAAAAAACTGTGATTTCTGAATACAGACATAAACATCTGGCTCATAATATTGAGACATTATGTTAGTAGAAAAAAGGTATGATTATCGGTGTAATAGACCCAAGACAGCTAGGGGGAGGAGGAAGAATTAGAGAAAGTCACTAAGTATAAGCATCTGAAAATCAAAGTTGTGAAAATCAAACAATCAGGCCCATCTGCAGCATTTTTAAATAGATGCGGTTTTGAAAAAAATACTATTATTTTCACAATGTAGTATATTAATTTTTACAATATAGACATGCAGAGCAAAACATTACAGTAGTGTGAGATTTCAAACTGAACTTGCACTTTTTTCCAATAGATTTTAATTTCTCAGTATAATTCTTCATAAACAATAGACAATAAAACATGACAGTTCATAAAGAATGTAACTTTCTATACTTATGGAATTAGCAAAGTTTATTCTTTCAAACATTTGTAAAAGGAGAAAAGACACAAAACTAAACCTCTTTATTGCTGTCAAAAACTTAAATGTCTAAACCTTTACTTGACTTTTAATAGACTTTTTCCCCAGGTTTTAACTAATCAATGTAAATTTTATCATAATTGCAAATTGGCATTTCAGACCTCTGCCCAGAATATTTTATTGAACTAATATTTTATTGAACTGAGGGAAACACTTCCATAATGAATGATTCTTTGTCCAACTTTTCATCCTGAGTTTATCACCAGTGTTTGCTTAGTTTATCATTCAAATCATCAAAATATTGTTATTTTATTCAAAATATGTGGCATCCTTTCTCCCTCTCTCCATCCACAGGTTTATAAAGATTATTTGACCACAAAACCAAATTATTGTATATGCACAAAACAATAGTATCTGTTTTCTCTTTATATTATAGAACATTTTTACCTTCATCCTATTGCCTGTGTAAACCTCATTGTTCTGCATACGTGACCATAGATTGCTGTCAAACATATAACCAACTGGTGTCATATCCTCAGAGAGTTTGTAAGCAAATGCTCATGTTGCATAAATACCAATCCTCACAGTAGAAATGAGAAAAACAAGTACAAAGTAAATATAAATTATATGTAATACACTGTTTTATTAACATAGTATCATTTTGTCACCAAATGTTCATAGGGGTCATCTAGGAATTGACCCCTTTTCTCAGGGAAGTGTTTTCTCACCTGCCTTTCTGTTTACTGTTTAAACACAATCAATCGAGTCCAATTACTGACACATCTATATTTTTGTAACTCAAAATTCTGTTTGGCAACAAAGTTTTTTCTAAACAACATTGATTTATTTTATTTCTATTCAATTCTCAAACACTTTCTCTGCACAAGTCCAAATTTTCAATTATCTGATCCACACAAATTCCTTATTGTTGTGATAGGGCTAACCTTATAGACACAAGTTCAAACATGAATGTCTATAATATAAATTAATGCAAAGACTAAACTTATAGAAAATAATTGTAGTGAAGCATGCATGTGTCTTTGGAAATTTCAGGAATAATTGTAAATAACAAATGAATAGCCTTATGACAAAAAATTTCTCAATTTTCTAAAGATGCTCTGATGACTTTAAACCAGTGTTTCTCAACAGGGGTGATATCGCCCCCATGTGGGCGTTTTTCCATGTTCAGGGGGCAATTATTAACAATTTATATTTTGGGGGGCAAAAAAACAATTTTCTGGGTGATATAGTAAAACATTATATTAAGAATAATTAGATATTTTATTCGTTATATCGTACAATAATTAAACAAATAACATTTATATAGTCACTAGTCTATTCGATACAGTACAAATTTAGTGTTAGCCTTGTCCCTCGGCATCGGAATTTTGTAGTGAAGGGGGTGATGCTACGTAACGGTTTTATTGAAGGGGGCGACAATTCGTTAGAGGTTGAGAAACACTGCTTTAAACAAAGGAAAAGCTGTTTGATGAGTTCACAATTGATTCAGTTTGGTAGATAACTTACCCCATGACATAACCTGCACCTACTTACAGATTTAATTTTAAACACAGATTATCTGTGAGTTATCAGCACAAAATTAGGGTAATTTGTTATTTGTAAACTTAATGTAATAAGTTGTATTGAAAAACTTTTCTATAAGATTTATTTTTATATCATTTTATAAAACAAGATTTGAGATAAGAAGTTAGAAAATATTTTCAGGAAAAAAAAATATTTTAATAAAAGCTTTTTCTCATTTTAGGTATGCCTTTTCAATTTAAATTTCAGAAAAAGTAAAGTGATTTCATAAAATGTAACTTTGATTTCAGAAAAAGTAAATTTTTAGATAAAGTAAATTTAACATCAATTTTAAGCAATGATATTTTTTGAGTGATAATTAGTAAGCTTATAATATGGTTACAATTGAATTAATGCTATATTAAAATGTTATGAATAAATTGTGCAATTAGCAGATAAAAATTAACTTAGCATGTATATATATATTGTCCCACACAAAAGAAACAAATTAGCATTGCATAAAACTTTATTATATTTAATTACAACAAAACTTAATTCTCAGGAATGGCATTGTTGTAATTATCTGACCCATACAAATTTCAATTTACATGCTACAGTTAATTTTTATCTGATAATTGCACAATTTATTCATATTATTATTATTATAATTAACATATTATCAATATAGCATTTATTCATTTAAAAAATTATCATTGCTTAAAATTGACATTAAATTAATTTATCTGAAGATAAATTTGCTTATTCTGAAAATTATTTTATATTTTTGAAAATGAATTTATTCTTTCTGAAACCAAACTTATTTCTTTTGGAATTGAAATTGAAAGTGTAAATATACATATCAAGTTGCTGTAATCTGAGTTTTTAAATTTAAATAAATAAATTTGCTTTTACTTTATAAATATATTTTTGAATATTTTCTTCAATAAGAAAACTAAATGAATAATATTTTTATATTTATAACTACCATAACTTTTCAATTAAAATTCCTTCAATCTTATAAAAAGCATTCTTTTGTTAACAAAATTCATCAATGAACCAAGCTTTATCTAAAAATTCAGTTTCAGTTTAAACTTATTTTTATAAAAAAGTATAGCTATTATTTTTCTTAAATCATTAAATAATTTAAAAAGTAAAAAATTACTAATCAATATTTAAGTACACTTTACATGCTTTTTTGTACCTCATCTATGTTTTTTTCAGATTTCACTACTTTCTTAAGGAAATATTTTTATCAAAAATGTAAACATAAATTTCAAATACATGTCAATTCAATATTCAATGCATTTATTCTTCTACATTTGATACATACTATTACATTGGGAAAGTTAAACTGATTCATGAATGACCACATTCAAATTTAAACAAGTTTAACTATTGTTCAGTTCACAATAATTTCAATAAACTAGATTAAAGTGTCATTCTTTATTGAACCAAATATTCATAAATATAAAAATATACTCTGTACAGCTGGAACTTTTTAAAAGGATATTGCACTGATCTTTTGCACATTTCTAGCAATTCAGTATAAACCAGAAACAAACTAGAACTGCTAGAAATGTGCAAAAGGTCAGCACAGTATCCCTTTAATCATAAATATTAATGAAACTATGAAATAAACTTAATACACATAATAATTAAATATATACACATTTAAATCAAATAACTATCTATATTTATAAATAACAAAATCATATTTTTGAAGTAAGAGAAAGCACAATGGAAGCATTTCCATTCCTAATTTTACTTCATATGAATGTCCAATCAGAAATATTGAATATCCAACAATGAAATATACTCCCTATTTGTCTATATTTAACTTAAATGAATTTAACATATATTGAACTAGTTCAGTTAAACTAATTTTATTCATGCTTTGACAGTCAAATTAGTTTAACAACTTAAATAAGTTAAACTTTCTCACATGATCTGCCAGATTGCATCAGGATATATTATGGCTAAAATATAGTTTAGTATTAATCAAGAAACAATGTTTATATTTGTTTAACTTTCCCAATGTAAACATAGTACATCTGTCTTTAGAATTTTAAATAAATGCAATATGTAAAATTGACAATCTTAAGGTTGTAATTATCAAATAACTTCAAAATTACATAAATTACATTATTTGAGTATTTTAAAACAATTATTTTATACTCTATTTCTCATTATCTTATTCTGTATGGTGTTTATTGAACAAAAAACAGTTATATTTAAAAAATAATAATATGGAATATTACTATAATAGATTATTATAAAAAAGATTATATACATAGAAATAATGTAAAGATTATTATTATAATATCATGCTTTCATATAATACCATGCTCAATATAACAATGAACTATTTTCTATCATTATTCTTTTGTTTCATAAATTTATGTTAATATTTATATAAATAAAGAATGATTAAACTATAGATAATTCTGTGAAACTTCTCTTATAACAAAAATATATTCTACCATAGCCAATGTGATAAACTTGAACAAAAATATGGTTATATCAATAACTTAAAAGAAATAAACCAATAGAATATATTTTAAAACAACTATTTTTGACTGCTTTGAAAATTCATCTTCAAATTCTAAGCCAAGTTTTAAGATATAAATTCTATAGATTTAAAAAATTGTATCTTTCTTTTCAATAATTAATATGTAAACATTAATCAATTAATTCTGAAATATAATATTAATATTTATGAAATACTTCAGCAGGAAGTTTGGTTGCCAGGAAACCAATTTAGAGGCAAGAAACCAATTCAGGAAATTAGAATTTTCTCTAATATATACTGAGTAAAAATTACACATTAATGACAATTTAAACTTTTTCTAGAAAAGAGAATTTATATTTTTTTATCTCAGTTACTATTTTGGTAACATTTTATCATCTTTATATAATCAGTCTCAAATTCATGCTTTAATAAGCAAAACTATTTTCTTAATATTAATACTCAAAATAGTATTTTAAAACTATTGATGTTAAAAAAATTATTTTTGCTGTTGAAGTATGACAATAATGTTTTATGGAAAAAACAAAATTTTTAAATTTTTAAGTCAATGTGTATATTACAAATGTAATTAGACAAAAAAATTATTAATCAATATAAATAATTTAAAAAAACTGAAGATTCTAATTTTGTAGCACTGCTAATATCAAAATTAGTTAATATCAAAAATTAGAAATACTAAGTATGTTAGTTGAAACTGAATTTTTAAAATATTACAGTAATTAAAAATATATTTTTTAATGGTTATAATTAAATTATAATAAAATAAAAGTTTCACTAAAATATTTGCAATTTAATAACAATAGCAAACACTTCATTTTACTGCTATTAATAATTTGAAAATGATTAAACTTTGAAATATTTGTTACAATAAACCTTAATGTTTGATTAATGATAAAAGTTTAAGTTGGGGTTAAGTTTTCATGATATCAAGAATTTTTTATCAATTTATTGATACAAAAATTCAGTTTATATTTTTATTTTGTACAATATTTTTCAGTATATAATTTATCATGAGATTAAGCTTAAAATCTAAATAGCACTAATTTCAAGATAAAAATATATTGCATACTACATGAAATAAATCAAAAATATCTTTTTTAAGTCATGAATTGCTTAATTCAAATTTAATTTTCATTTTATTAATTTTTATTTTGCAAATTTAATACAAATAAACAATATTTTTTATTGAAACTTAAATCACAATGAGCAATGATGTCACAGTTAAGTAATTACTTAACTGTGACATCACAATGCCAGACTACAATTTTAATAATATTTTAATTTAAAAAATCTTATGATTTCCAGTCCAGACCAGAAGTTCATATATAGTTAATTGAGGCCTCTAGCTCCTAAGCTTTCTATTTCTATTCTATATAAGCTTTCAATTTTCATCTAACTCTGTTCTTGAGATTAAAGAAGGTCAGACAGACAGATGTCCCACAATAAGAAGCTATAAGTCTGAAATTTTCAAATTTCAGTCCAATAATGCAACGAATCTATATATTAATTGAAAGAAGGTTTCAGCTTTCCCAACTTAGTTTGAGTAAACAGCTGGGCAAAAATATGATTTAGGTATCAAATTAAAGATCCAAAACCCTATAGATGATGCCACTGAAGAGATATTTGAGAAAGATGCAATAGTTCAGATTTGGTGGAGTGATAAAGGGACAATGTTAAGTCTATGGGTCATGTCAAATGATTGTAAAACCTGTTGCAATCTCCACAGCTCTTCTCAAAACCTATATTTAGGGAACTGCAGATATATACTGAACAGTCACTTCATTAGGGAAACCACACCAGCACCATCTCGGAAGTGGTAAAAGATATCATCTAATGCCATATCATAATCTGTTGCAGTTGTGACATGTTAACCTTTCATTTACATAGTAGAAAGTGATACTTGCCAATCATGGGCAAACAGGGAAGACTTGAGCAACTTTGAGCTCAGACAATTGTTGGGGCCTGGAAGATGGGTGCTAATATTTCTAAAACAGCTGCAATTGTCAGTTGTTCTTGTACCACAGTGATCAGAGTGTATCACAACTAGATGGATCATGCACAAACTTCTTCCAGAAGATCACACAACAGCCAGCCACATGTGATTGATTCCAGAAGTAAGTGTCACATGTTAAGACATGTGAACCAAGACATGTCACAGTGGAACAGCTTATCCACCAGCACAACACTGGACAAGGCAGATGTGTTTTGACAATGATCATGCAACATATCTACATTAATAACAAACTGATTTAATCATGCAACATACTTTGCGTCAACTGGAGTTCAATAGCTGATGATCTGCAGGAATGTCTCTGTTGATCACAGGTCATTGAAAACAATGCCTAACATGGCAAAGTGAAAGGCATCAATTGGACCTTTCACATGTGGAAGAAGGTCATCTGGAGTAATGAGTCTCATTTCAGGTCAAAATCTGCCATAAACAACATGAAGCTGCACCTCCTGGTTAAGTTGGAGTTAACACAATGGTGGTGGCAGTATCATGGTCTGGGGAGTGTTCTCTTAGCAAAGCCTAAGGTCATTAATTGTCATTCCATAATGTTTTAATGATGAATGATACAGGAATCTGTTAGCATGGAGATACAACAATGCTATGCTTCAACATAATAATGCACAGTGTCACTGGATGAGACTCACTTGGAAATGGTTGCAGGAACATGACAATGAATTCCACACACTGCCTTAGAATCCAAACTCACCAAACTACAACCCTATTGAAGAACATGTTTGGAATACAATTTCATGATGAACTCAGGATATTTTTCTTCTAATTATCAATTAGAGATTCAGACTATGTACAAAAAATTATTTAATTAATTTTTGAGTCTATCAATTAATCCTTTTTTCATACACCATAGAAGTACCCTTTTACATTGGTTTGAAGAAATCACTTCATAAAAACGAATAACAATAGGTAAAATTTACAATTAAAAATGATCAGACGTCAGCCTTTCATTTTAGGTATCTGACGCCTTAACATTAAAAAATTAAGTAAATCTTCTCACCAACTGCCAAGTTTTATACCATCTGTATCAGGTTCAAGCCCTCTAGTGGTGGATACGAGTTATCTTTGATTTGCATGTAGTTACAATTTCATGATGAACTCAGGATATTTTTCTTCTAATTATCAATTAGAGATTCAGACTATGTACAAAAAATTATTTAATTAATTTTTGAGTCTATCAATTAATCCTTTTTTCATACACCATAGAAGTACCCTTTTACATTGGTTACATTGTTCAATTTTAATTGTAAATTTTACCTATTGTTATTCGTTTTTATGAAGTGATTTCTTCAAACCAATGTAAAAGGGTACTTCTATGGTGTATGAAAAAAGGATTAATTGATAGACTCAAAAATTAATTAAATAATTTTTTGTACATAGTCTGAATCTCTAATTGATAATGTTTGGAATATGTTGGAACATGTGATGAGGTTGTCAGTCATTCCTATGCAAAATGTGTACCAGCTGACAAAGCTGCTTGAGCAGGTTGGATCCAGTTAAGAATAGAGGATGTTTGGCATCTGAAGAGCCCATACCTCAATATTTGTAAGCTGTGATCATCTAGAGTGGTAGACCACTTCGTTATTAGGCAGGTGTTCCTAATGTAGTGATTATTCAGTGTAGTATATAAAGGAACAAGTTAATTACTCTAAACAAAATAAAAAAATCATTACATGGCCAACATCTAACCAGAATAACTAATATTCACAAACCTCAACAAAAGTGAAAAAGAATTGCTAACAAAGAGTAAATTAAGTGTGAATTAGCTTGCTGTTTAGAAATGACTTCTCCCTACAAAATAATTTTATTTCAAATAAAAAGCACAGAATAGATGTTTTTTAATATTATAAAACAACAAATAGCCTAAATTAAAAGCATAACAATTAAGAAACAACTGCACAAATAATAGCAAAAAAACAATCTTGATTCTTCCTTCATACTATTCTCCCACCTGAAACAAATTTAAACTTTTCCACTACTAAGAAGACTTCAAAGCCTAGCCTAATGAAGAGCAAAATCAATTTCATATCCAAATACATAGCAAGAAAAATTTTTTTGAGTTTAAAGAGTTAACATTAAGCATTTATAGCAATATTGTTCACTGTTGTTTTGACTTTTATAAACAGTCAATTTAGTTCATCTTCTGTATGCTTTTTATTTTTTTTATTTTTTGAATTATTCTCCTAATATGATCAATAATTTTACCATAAAGTAAGCTATTTATCTTAACTATCATACTAATTACATTGCAATTAGCCTTTTTTTTTTTTTTTTTATCTCAAAGCACACTTGAATCTATAATTAAATTTCTGCAGAAAAGATCATGTGATTTAAAGTTCTGTTTGTAAATATCCTATCCCATATTATTTGCAACTTAACCTAATTCTTCTTGTCAATATTTATTGTAAATTAAATAAAACAGTATTGTTGTTCCTTAAAATAGTAACAGGTTACAGCAATAGTTATTTAAATTAATAATTTTAATTTACATAAGAAAAGCAATTAACATTAAGTCTTAATTTGCATTTAAAAGTAGCATGATAATTGCCTTTAAAAACCTGCCTAATGTACCACTATTTCTAAGTTAAAATAATTTAAACTAAATATGGACAATTATAGATAAATCTCTGATTTAAAAGAACATATAATTTTGCTTATAAATATATTTTTACTACATTCTGTATACATTTATTTATTATAACAATGAAAAACTCGTATAATCAATATAAAGAGGTTTAAATTTTGACATGTACACTTATTGTTCTTTAGGTTTCTTTTGAAATAATTTGTTTAATAACCTCCAAAAATTTTTGTAGCATACCTTTGATTAACACACCAGCTGAAAATCACTGGTCTAGTTGTTGAATCTAGCGAGTCAACTGAAATTGAAGTTATTCCAACTCAAGGCAATGAAACTGCACTGTCAAGAAAATGGAGAAGAAAAAGCCTTACTGGTGTTAAAGAACTCAATTGAGATCAGAAGTACAAAGTTGCACAAAGAACACACATTATGACAACAATGACTGAAGAAGTCATCATTGAATACAAATGCAAGAAATACAAATTCTTGACGTTGTAAAGGCTCTAGAAAAGGTTGGAATTGGAACCAATCAGATCTTGGAACAAGATTGAGCCATTAATCATTCCTTTAGCCACAAATGTAAGACTCTCTCTTCTCAAAATAACTCCAACCTAATCATTCAACTAACTTATTTCTATCTTGGACTACTGTCATATGTATCCAAGTTGTTTGGCTTTATGTTTTGAATGCAAAAAACTGAATAGGGTTCTCACATAATGTTTTTAAAAAACTGGGACATTCCCACATTTTTACATATAAAACTTGGACATTTTATTAAAAATATGGACATGTTAAAAATGAAGAAAATCAAAAATAAATCTATTAAATATTATATATTGCAGATGTTGTCGAAACCGTGTTGTATTTGCTTATTGTGTACAGGCACAATGAAGTGACGTTTTTTTCACCACTGGGCTAGTTGAATCTTTTATTTAGTTAGAACGTTTTTTCCATACATCAACGTTTCGGGCATCAGCCCCTCTTCAGCTAACTAAATATATATAAAAATATTTAACAGGACACAAATAAAAACCAAAAACTCACATAAATTCTTTGTAAACCATACCTCATTTCAGCATGGACACTGCACATACAGTAGAAATCGGACTACACTTAGGTTTTTTTAACATTTTCATTATCAATTTTTTTATCACAATTTTAACTATACAGGTTAAAAACAAAACTTTTTCTACGTTTTATTACATAAACAAGATAAACTCTGCAGATTTTAAAAAACTAAAACTTACAAATTTCAAAAGTCTTTTTTTGCCACCTCGTCGACTGATCCGACAATTTGCATATAGCACTATGTGCCGTAAGTTATACTAGTTAACAAATTAATCGACAAACATTTGAAAATCCCTAAGGAAATTA
>NW_019384346.1:1350468-1378516 GCF_000671375.1 Centruroides sculpturatus
ATAGTGCTATATGCAAATTGTCGGATCAGTCGACGAGGTGGCAAAAAAAGACTTTTGAAATTTGTAAGTTTTAGTTTTTTAAAATCTGCAGAGTTTATCTTGTTTATGTAATAAAATGTAGAAAAAGTTTTGTTTTTAACCTGTATAGTTAAAATTGTGATAAAAAAATTGATAATGAAAATGTTAAAAAAACCTAAGTGTAGTCCGATTTCTACTGTATGTGCAGTGTCCATGCTGAAATGAGGTATGGTTTACAAAGAATTTATGTGAGTTTTTTGGTTTTTATTTGTGTCCTGTTAAATATTTTTATATATATTTAGTTAGCTGAAGAGGGGCTGATGCCCGAAACGTTGATGTATGGAAAAAACGTTCTAACTAAATAAAAGATTCAACTAGCCCAGTGTTGAAAAAAACGTCACTTCATTGTGCCTGTACACAATTATATATTGCACTTTAAATAACATACTGATATAACAATACACACATTAACATAATGTCTTATTTTTTTAATTTGAATTTATTTTTGCAAAAACAATTGCATTACAAAAAATATATTCACAAACACACTTAATTAGAAAAGTTTCAGCTTTAAAAAATACGTAATAGTCAAGTTTTATATTTTAGATTCATCAGAATATCAGATTTATGAACCCCCAAGAATTATTTTTATTTTGATATTTGGACCTAGAACTCAGTACAACAGTAATCCTGAAAATGGGTCTTTAAAATGGTTAAAGCCTTCACCATCTCAATTTTAAGTCTGTTTTTTTTTCATCTGTCTACAGAGCATTTATTAATAAAAAGAACACATTCAACAGCTACATTGGATCCTGGCAGTACCAAACAAAAACCAACTAGGCATTTTAGATTCTCAACATTTACTTGTTGCAAATATATCACACCATTTTTCACTGACACTGATCTTTCAGTTCACTCCACACTACAAATTTGCTTTCACAATATTTTTCACACATGCAAATTCATCAAATAAGTCCTCTTCATTCACAGTAAAATTTGATGACACTTTCTTCATGAATATGTAGCTTTCTTGTATATTCTTCTAAGCCATAGGCTCCTTTCTCTTCAAATTGACCCAATCCATATTCTGGAGAGGCATGAGAAATGGTGTACACCACTCCTGAATGTATTCAATGCAAGTTTCACAAAAATCTACTGCCAAACTTTCCAACTGTTAAGTGTTGTTATTTTCTAACTCTTGCAACTGATTCTCACAGTAGTAATAAGAAACTTTTCTGCTTTCCTAAAATTTAACTTTTTCATAAGTTTGTTCACTTCATCCTTCACCTTAATTACTGTTATCTTTTGCTTTTTAACAAATTTGATGGTATCAAAAACTATTTTTAACTTTCTAGCAAGGAAATGTAGAAGTATAAGTGAAAATGGATTCTCAAAGAAATTTTTAGACTGATAGGATATTTGTGAAATGAAATGAAATATGACTTCAATGCTGATAAAAGATCAATAACTCTGGATTGCAGACAAGAGAGAGAGCTATCTTGTGTTGCTGTTACTCAAAAGTTTTCCACTCTTTATTGGTAAATTTGCAATATAATTGGAGTTTCTCAACTCATACACAATAAAGTGGAAATGTTGAAAAAATCTTGTTGACTATTAACTGAAGATCTATAAATAGGCAATCTGCACAGCATTATGTATCACACATGGGCAAGACAACCAATGTCATTTAAATTGTTGGAAGTATTTTTGTGCATTTTGAAGTACAAATTATTATTCTCCTTTCTCTTCTTTCCACTAAAGTTCATATTTGTATTATCTGCTGATATAGCTTTAACTTTTTCAAGGAAATCAAATTTCTTTAATACTTCCAACACACAAGAAAATAACAATTTTGAAGTTTCACCACCTTAATTAACAAACTCTAACACCTAAACTTCTTTCACATTTCACCTTTTTTTCTGCATCTTAATATCTCACAATTCATCGAGTGAAGTGAAGTTGGGTATTGGCCGCACTCAGTGGTATAGCCCAAGACCAGAAGCAGGAGGAAGATGTAAAGTTGTGTATGAAGAAGTTAGGGTGAAGGGGAAGTACAGGAGATAGGATAGAGGGAAAAAGACCTTAGTCTATGAGACACAAGGGCGTCCGCATCACATACATTTAAGACAAATACTTACATTACATTAATTACAGTTGTAAACAGTTAGTACAGTAGATAAACAGACAAAGGGTGCTGATGAGTTTGTAGACAGATAATACATTGTCGTTACATTGCAGAAAATTCATATAAAAATCCTGAGAGTACAATTTCAGAGTGGAAAGTTACACAAGTAATACTTTCACGTATATAAATTGGTAACTTTGTTGAAAAATTTTTGGAGTTGGTATACAGAGACGAAAAGATTTACATTGAATAACAGGGAACACAATTACTGTTACCATGATAGTTACAGGGATGCAAGCATAGATTACACCGTGCTAGTCCAATATCTTGATGTCTTGAATGAATTTCTTTAAGGCTTTGGAGATGTGTTTGTTTTCTGTGAAGACGCTAAGCTCACAGGGCCAGATCTCATTCCTGTTATGTATTTCATTTATGAGTCCCTTTCGTTGGCTTGAGTAGATAGGGCAGTGAAAGAGAATGTGCAGTGGGTCTTCCTGTTCTTTGAGAGGGCATGGGCAGAGTCCATCAGTTTTATTCAGAAACCTTTTCAGGTAACTGCGAAAGTTTCCATGCCCTGTATACATCTGTGTAGTTGAGTAGGAGGGAATCAGGTGTTTATAACTGCGATGTTGTTTCACACTAGGAATAAATTGGTGGGTGAGCCTACCTATTGTACCAGTGTCCCATCTGTCTTGCCAACTTTTCCAATATCTCACAACTAGAGGCATTAACTTTTCAAGTTTGCACATTTAAGAAATTACTTACATTGCTGTTGGAAACTTTACTTTGAACAACACTTTTATGTTGTTTCATTTTCACATAATTGATTATGTCTGACCAACTACCATGTGAAATGGGAAATTTAGAGTTACAAAATGTATGTTGAACATTTTATCTATACTTTAAATAAAAAGAAATTCTCTTCTAATATTATCATTTATACTGCACTTATGTTTCAGCATTATGCAGATGTAAAACAACAAAAATTATAACAATCTATGAATTTTCTACGATTATTATGAGATGTTCAAACTGTTATATGTGAACTGTCTGTCTGATCAGGCTGCTAGAGAGTAACAGAAGAAAATCACCAAAGTTGAACACAAAAATCACCAAAATTGTCAGTGCATCAATTTATAGTTAATATTCATTCTGTAACACTATGTTAACTCCTTATATTGTACTGTATATATATATATGTTTCATTATTTCCTGTAAAAAGTTGGACATTTGAGAAAAAATTGGGACACCAGGACATTTTATCAAAAAATGAGACTGTCCCAGAAAAAATGGGATAAATGGGAATCCTTTAGTAGAAAGAACTTTCATTTTAGCAACTATTGCCATAATGAAAAAGTAAAGTTGTATTCTACCTCATGAGAATTTCATGAGTCCATGAGCTCATTCTCATGAGAACATTCTGCATAGAAAAAATTTGATTACTTGAAAATACCTAAATAACATCCTTAGATACAAAAGTATGTTGTCATTCACTTCCATCATAGCTCCAGTAAGCCACAGATCATATATGTTAAGATCAATGTGCAGTCTCATTACAAATATGGTCCATCACATCCCAACAGACCTAAAGAATGAGCATACGTTCAGCTTTAAATTATAGACACAGCAGAAACAACGGATATCATTATGTCTGTTGTATTTGAGAAAATAAAATAAGAGAAAATGTATTTGAGCTCATACAGCATAGTTTTCAATGACTGGAGTGAGCAAATAAGATACCCAATAGAATTCTGTGCACATATATTGAGTGGAATACCACCACATAAGTTAACATATTAAAGATCAAGGTTGAAGTCATGCTCATCAGGAACCTTGACACTGAAAAAGGGTTGGTTAATAGAAAGGGATTAGTTATATGTGGTTATTTAACAACACAATTAACATCAAGATCCTGATGGGTAAACACCACAGACCCATTCACACATTTCCTTGGATACCATTAACTCCAATCCTTCTTCTTTTACAAGTAAATAACTTCCATCATTCCCATCATCCTAGCATTCACCATGACAATGAACAAAAATCAAGAACAGACTTGATAATATTGGTATTTATTTACTAGAGCTGGTTTTCAGTTATGGTATGCTTTATGTTGCCCAAAGAAGACATAGACTTACATTTGGCATGTTATGTGAAAAACTCTTGATGATTTAGAGAATGTTATGCTTCCAGATGTCATTCTGTATTGCTAGACAGACATTTATGCCTAGTTCCACATTTCAATCTATGATCTTGAAACAATGAGTACAGGCAGTCTAGACTAGGTGCAGAAGGCTAGGTGAAGGCAGTCAAAGGAAAAAGTGAAGACACAGAACAGTTGAAAGTTTAGCTTAGTCTGGGTTTGTATGTCTGTGAATAAAAGATTGATGTCAAGAAAATTAACATTGTCTGCAGTTACTTGGTCCATTTATAGGGTTAGACTATAGAGATTATTACTCATTAGCTGAAGGAAAGATCAAAGTCAGCTTTGTATTTCCAAATTATCAAAATATCATCTACATGAAATTTATAATAAATGATGCTAGTGTATGGGTTGGGTGTACAAGTTCTAGTTTCCTATTGATGAGCTCACAAAGCAAGCCTGACACTGTTTTCCTATTGATACACCTTTTTCTACTTGTAGATGTTACCATTGAAGGAGAAAAAGGATGAATGGCATATTACATCTACTTAAAATTAAGGTTATAGGTTAATAATTGTATTTGTTGCAAAACAATTTCTGAAATAATCCTAAACACATTTCTGCCATTTTGTACTACATATTTGTGCAAAATGACATTTTCATCATTGATGATTGATAAAATCAAAATATTGATCAAGTCTAAAAAATGTTGATGTCCTGTGTCCTGTATCAAATTTTCATCCCAGGTTTAACACATTATGCAAAAATAAACAAGCACCTACACCTTCTATAAATTAGATATGATGGCCTTGTATCCTTCGGTGCCAACATTTGAAGCTGTAATGCTGGTCAATTCACTACTCCTTAAGAAGGGCTTTAGTGTCCAGCAGATATTGGACATACATGATGCACTATTTTTCATCACGGAACACAATTACAGTAGAGCATCGATTTTCCGAATCAATTGGGACTGGGGTTGTCCGGATAACTGATATTTCGGATAACTGATTTACGTACGAAAAAATAGTTTAACGTATCCGATGTCAAAATTTTTCTCCGTTGCATGTCGCTTTGCATTGAATTTTCATCGATGTTAAGCCTAACAAAGACTATTGTATCGTTAAAAATTATTTTTTTATTTTGTACAAACAAAATAAATATATTGAAAAATATAAAAATAATAAAAAATTATACTTCAGATGTTAATTTAGTATCAAAAACGTAAAATATTTGAGTAGCCCAAGACATAGCCAAAGATTGAAGCGCCACAGCACTGGCAAAAATTTAAATTTGCTGACTGGAATTCTTTCAGATGATTGACTTTCAGAAAATCGACGCTCTACTGTATTTTCGTTTCAATCAAAAGATTTATTTACAAAAACAAGGAGTCCTCATGGGTTCCCCTTTATCTGTCATCCTAGCAGAGCTCGTCATGAGAGAAATCAAGCATAGAACATTTGATTTCCCTCTTACCATCCTTTACCCACTACTCTATTTATATTATGTGGATGATATCCTCATAGCCTGGGAGGGCACCAGTGAAGCCTTTTGCACCTCCATGCAGCATGTCTCTAATGTATATCCCTCCATCAATTTTACATGGGAAAAAGAAAGTAATGTGGCTATAGCTTTCTTAGATCTGCACGTACGAAAAACCTCGGAAACATTACTTTTCTCAGTTCAACATAAGTTTAACATGCTACTGTACATCATCTTGGCAAATACATTCCAACCTGCACGTTACGTGGATGCCGCCATAGTCGCCCTACTGAGAAGAGCGTTTTTGCTGCCATCAACCCAGGATCTTATAAACAGTGAGTTAAACAACATTAGTTTAGCAGTACGTGCAGCAAGTTTCTCATGTGCTAATACACACATGTACTCAACAAAGTCAAGAAGACGCTGTTTCCAAGCTCCATGTTAACTTTCCCGTGACCCAAGTAGGTCTCGGTTTTCCCCAAAACAAAAGAGAGACCAATCGGGAAGCGAGGAAGGGGACGAGGGGCCAATCAGAAGTGCGAATAGTGGGAGAAAAAAACTGTAAAAATCCAAAATTCAAGGTTGGAGGGGACTCTCCTCCGACTTCACGAAATGTCATGACTGATATTGTGGTGTTTCACCAAGAACTTTGGACTCCGCCGCTTCCAATTTTCAATCATCCGCCTTGATCAGCAACAGCATCTTGTCCGACCCGAGGCCAGACAGATGCCGAACTTCTCGCCTTTCTACATCTCCGACGAGAAGAACTTAGTGAAGGACTGTCAATAGTCGATGTAAGCATAAATGTTAACAAATAAACGGCTTTCGTGTGTAAAACACTTTTCATCATTTGCCTCCTCCGTCACAGCCCACATACAACCTTCCCTTAGGTTCATCCTGACGCGGGATTAATAGATCCCACCTAGGAGACGGCAACCTTACACTGACGTCAGAAGTGGGATATTTTATGCCCAATCTACACCAGTTCTAACCTTACACAGGTGCCGTGGAGTGGGTTTCAAGTCCCCTATCTCCACCGGGTCGGCCACCTTACACAATTTACATTAAGTACATTGAGGAAAAATGCAGAGTCAAATATATACAAGTAATGCATACACCGAATAGGGCCAGTAATGCAATATAGAATGATTCATGGTTTGAAATGGATCCAAAAATAGAATATATGAACATTAGAAAGGGTATGGGGAACTGTAGAAGTTCAAGTGGGAGACCCAGTGACAAAATCAAACAGTACAATAACATAGATGCAGAGAAGTCCTTGGAGCACCATTCACTTGATTGAAGTATGGTGATAATAGTTCTTCACAAGGTCCTTGAAGGCTGAAAACAAATTACATCCTGTAGAAGAAAGCTTTCATGGCAGGGCCAGGCGCTGTCTGTAGGAAGAAGAAGACGAATTGTTTCGCTGGAGTCTTCCAGCATAGGACAGTGAAAGATGTAGTGCTGAACTCCGTCCGGAACACCACAATGAATGCACTGGTCGCTGTCAGAGTGACCAAACCTATGAAGGTAACTGCTGAATCTGCCATGGCCAGTCAGAAATTCAGTGAACAGGTGGGTGTCGTGGCCATTAAAGGTAGGTTTAGTGGTAGGAACGTTAGGAAAAAATTTCCATGTTATCCGACCCTCGTGGCAGTTGTTCCATCTTTCTTGCCAGGTGTTAATTGCATCTGTTCTGAGAAGATGCTTAATGAAGGAGGCAGGTGTGAGAGAATAAAGACACATATTAGAAGTGAGACTGGCAGTTTCCCCGGCAAGGAAGTCAGCCCTCTCATTGCCAAACAGTTCCGCATGACCCATAATCCATAAGATGGCAAAGTTGTTATTAGAGGAGACAATGCTCACTTGAATCTTGATGACAAGGGAGTTCTTAGGCAGATGATAACTGATGGCATCAATTGTAGATCTGCAGTCTGTAAAGATGTTGATCCTGTTGTTGCTTTTGTAGTTGTTGCACCACTCAATAGCCATCAAGATGGCAGTGAGCTCTGACTGATATGCCGAGCAGTTCGAGGCAAGATGACCAGTCCCATAGTAGCATTCCACACTATCCTGATACACCACAAATGCACTATCAACATTCTCCTCAGACTTAGAGCCGTCAGTGTAAATGGTTAAATCTTCATGGTCCAGAGGCTGGTTCTTGATCTGGGGTCAAAGAACGGGAGGAAGCAGATCTGACATGTGGCAAATAGTCTCATAAGAAGTGAATGATTGGTTGGCCAGATAGATACTGTGACCCTTGCGAAGGTGCCAACCTTTGGAAGCCAATGAAATAGCAAGGTCAATAGACATTTTACCAGAGATGACCTGTAAGGCAGCCGTGGAGGAAGTAGAAAAGGCACGGCAGATACAAAGAAGAGCTCTACGTTGTGCACCACGGAGTTTCCGTTCAATGTGCACACGGCCTAAACAGCCAGCCCAAACTGGGGCGGCATAGCAGATCATCGGTAGAAAGACACTGTCATAGATTGTAGAAAGAATAGCTGGAGAAAGCCCCCATTTCGACTTTGCCACCTTAGAGACAGTATTGAATAGATGGTTAGTCCTGTTGGTTATATAGGCAATATGGTCAGCCCAGTTTAGCTTGTGGTCGATGATGACCCCTATTAGCTTGATGGTAATAGTGATTTTGACAGAAACCCCATCCATTTTTATAGTAGGTGGCCTCCGGTAAAAATGAGGCTTACCGGGGTTTGTAAAAACAATACCCTTGGTTTTGTTGGCATTAAACTTTAATTTATACTTCTTGCCCCACTCAGTAATGTTGTCCATCACTTTTTTGGCCTTGCCTAACGTTGCCTTTTTTGGTATTGCCTTTTTTGGCTTTTCCTAACATTCCAATTTAGAGCGAGAAAGGGCTGCCAGAAGGATCAGAGTGTCATCTGCATATGCAAAAATACCATCACAGTCCTGGATGTCAGAAAGGAAATTATTAAAGAGCAGATTCCAGAACATAGGGCCAGAAACAAAACCTTGTGGACAGCCTCTAAAAGTCTTTCTCCTGATTTCAGTGTTACCTGAAATAAAAGTAACATGCCTATTATTCAGATAGTCTGAGAAAGAATGGAAAATATTAGCAGGACAGCAAGCCTGCCGCAGCCTCAAGAGAATGAGAGGCCACCAAGCGGCATTGAAGGCGCTGCTAATATCCAAACTGAGCCCCAAGACATAAGGGTAAAACTGAAGAAGAAGTTTAACCTTGTCAGTCATGGCAAGGATAGCATCGGTGGTGCCCCGACCTTGCCTAAAACCAAACTGTTGGGGGCTAAGAAAGTTATTGTCCTCAAGATGCCAATTAAGCCTATTGCTCAAGAGATGGTCATAGACTTTGGAAAGAACAGGAAGAAGAGAAATGCAGCGATAATCATTGGGAGTGCAAATGGGCTGATTCCCAACTTTGGGGATAGGGACAATTCTAGCTTCCTTCCAAGGATCTGCGAAAATATTGAAATGAAGGCAGATGTTCATAAGGTGGGAGATGATGTTGGGACAGTTAGTCCAAATGTTCTTCACGATACCTGCAATTAGCCCATCCAGACCAGGAGCTTTATAGAGAGAGAGTTTATTGATAGCCCAGTCAATCTCAGCCTGAGTAAAGGGACGGGAATCCTCTGTGTCAATGGAGTGGTGAGAAGAGTTTCTAATATTGCTGTGGAAGTCTGAATCTTCTGTTGGATTATTGTCCAAACACACAGAATCCAGAATGGCATTGATGGTGCCATCAAGCATTGGGGCTACAGCAAGAATGTTGGCTACCCGCTTGACCAAACACTAGGATGATATAGCAAAAGGAAGGTGCAGCACTGAACTTGCAAGAAAAGTATGCAGCACGAATTATAACCCATTATGGGCCCACTCTGCTATACTCAGGACATGCAATGACCGAAGTCTACTCTTTATATGGGAGTCGCTATATATAACAACATTGGAAACATACAACACACCTACTCTGGAACTTCCCAATATATGGATCGCCCTATACAAACGAGTAAATGGTGATTTACATCATATGTCATATCGCTGACAGGAAGCAGTACTATGCATGCATCGTATTACATCACATTCGTAACATCGCATGTATTTCAAAATCATAGCGGATTCATATCAAATGTTGTCCAAAAAATTGTTTTATTTAAATTTGTATGTGTTCTTCTCTCGAACGTTCATGTTCGATATAAAAATCTTATTCGCCTGAAAATGATGGAAATACATTCGTTGAAAGCACTCAAATGAAAAAACAATAACACCAAACACAGTGGGTTTTAACTGCTTATTAATAAACAAGTGCACCCATCTCACAAAAACAAATTTGCATATTAATTTGTTTTTGTCCAAATAAATGATAATACTGTAAGTGGCAAAATTATAAGTGTAACAAAGAATTGTTTGGAATTAAATTAGTTTGGTTCATTATCAGTTCATGTTTTATTTGTACACTTATTTTATTACCTGCAATAAAATAAATGTTGAGACAGGTTATGTAAAATGTTCTCAGGAAAAAAGGAATTGTGAATGGATAAAGTTTAAGAAACCCTGGTTTAAACCCATTCTTGAGGTCAAAATTGGGTTATACATATTACACAATCTCTGATTTGTTTTGTTTCATCTCAGTCTGTCTCAACTTATCATGTATCAATTACACAATGGTTCTGAAATTTTTGAATTTTTACTTTGTTAAATAATTTCTTAATCCTTACAATGTAAAATAGCATCAACTGATACAGAAATTTAAAAAAAGCATATGAACTTAAATGTAGCTGAAAAATTAGAGATAATTGAAAAAAATTAGAATAAAGCATCTTAGAATCAGAACTGTAAAATTTATTGCATAAAAGAAACAAATTGTTTCTAGTATCTTTAAATTAAAAGTCAAATTTTTACAGTTTTCTTTAAAATATATTGATAGCTCCAAATAGAGTTTTGTAGAAACTGTTGCATTAAAATTGTGCTGCTTACAAAGGACTTAGAAAGTATATTGAGAACAACCCATATTACATGGAAATTGGTATTACATTAAGAATAAGAATTCTAGAGCAATGTTTCATTTATATCTTAAAAAAGCATCTAAACATTAATACATAGGATTTGAACACCAGATAGATGTGAGTATCAGAATCACTACCCAACAGCCAATATGTTTATGAAATTGTAATAAAAATTTTATTTAAATACTGTATTTTAATAAGAAAATTCAGAAAAAAATTTAAACCGAAGTCATTAAATGTGCAGAAGTGTTCAAGTATCAGAAAAAAATGTTAATAATTAAACCAGCTTTTACATCAGTTTCATCATTATTTTTCTTCAATGAATGTTGTGAGTGACATATCAGTCAATGTAGACTGATCATTACTGATTTACATAATTATATTTTTACAAAATACAATCAGATTTTGTATAAAATTATTAAACAAATATATAATTTTCTTTTTTTTTACTAAATTCTGAAAATAAATTGAATTTTTCAAGTGCAAATGAAGATTTATTTTATTTAAGTCATTTGTTAGAGGAATCTTAAACTATTTCAAAACTGTAGCAACAAAGCTCGATTCCATTTAAAGTACTTTTAAAAATATGTTAAATTTAGAAAGAGTTTTGCAGTTATGTTGGCCATGTAAATGGGAGATAAATGTCACTTTAGAACATCCTTATCTTGGGCACTTTTAAGCAAAATGCCCACTAACATCAAATTTGATTTATTTGATTAAGACTTATGCAATTTACAAGAGAAGTTCAAAAGGTGGCCACATAAGCAAGGGAACAACAAAATTGAGTTGGCCACAAAGCAAGGTTTTACTATATAATAATCCTGAACATATGTAATTTTATAGTTCTATTCTATATTATTTTGAAAATATTTTACTATATAAAGCAATCTTGAAGTGGAAGCCTTATTTCAATCAGTTAAAGTGCAATATTTTCAGCACAAAATATTAAAATAATGTTTTATATTTTAACGTATCAAGTTAGTAATCCACACATTTAAAATTACACTTAAAATAAATAATTATTTTCTTTTATTTTTGAATCATAGATCTAATTATAAATTATATATTAATAGTTTATTTTTAAATTTAATTTTAATTACAGTATATTATTAACAGTAAAAATTATGAAATTCATTTGCATGTTATAATATTCATAGATCAATTACAATATTCAGTTCCCTATTATCATATATTTAATTTAATTTAAAATTTTTTCTTTATTCTATTAATAGATGAGCTATTATAAAAATTTAGATTTTTATTATAAATATATCAATTGAAAATTGTTTTTACATCTTTGGTAATTGGTGTTATGTTAAATTATGACATAATTACTGCTATTATTAAAAAAGATATTTTTGATAAATAATTAAATTTTAATTAAACTTTACTTTTATCAAATAATATAAATTAACTATAATACCATTACTACTATAACATTCAAAATAAGATTAAAACAAACTGAGTGTTAAACATATATTAAACATTCAAATAATAATAATTTACATTTTATAATTAAACTTACTGAATAATTTCTTTTATCAAAGACTGGTGTTGCCACAGTTGTCATTAAATGGACCGGCTAAAAATGAAATTAATAAATAATTTCATTATCATTTATATTCACAAAAAATATACTTATATACTATAATAATTCATTACAATTGTATGATCAATTTTAAATAAATTCAAATATTACAACAGTTAACAATTTTAAGTTTAAGAATATGTGTAATAATAAATTTAATTTTTTAAAATACTTTTAAAAGCATACAGCCAACCCAATAAATAATTACTTTAAATGTCAGATTCCTTTATCATGCTATTTAAGACTAATTAATTTATAAATAATTTAGATACAAGTTGCCATATATTGGTAAATTTAATTATTACACTATTCTGGATGAAAAGATCAGCCTGGATGGGGACTCAAACCTACAACTCTTGCTTGCCATGTAATGTATTGCCAGTTACACTACCAGACCTTCAGCCAATCTTGCTTCCAGACCAATTAAATAAGTAATTTAGATATAATCATATTGGGCAATACATCTGCACAATAAGCAGGAGTTGTGGGATTGAGTCCTTCTCCAGCTAATCTTTTCTTCCAGAATATTCTAAATTAAAGTAATTTAATGAGTGATAGTTACCAATAACAATTATTGTTATAACAATAAGGGTGGTTTATTTTTATTAATTAATATAAACACTAAAATAATGTGATCGAGATTATGGGATGATCTAAAATTTATACTGTAACCACTTACAATTGAGACCTTGTTGATAAAAATTAATTTTTTATAGTATAACGAAAGAGGTCCAAACTAGTTATTTGGCTGAAAGGCATTTTGTAAAAAATAGAAATATATTATTGAATAAAACATCTGTAAATGCAATAATTATCCACAAGGTCTCAATTGTAAGTGATTATAGTATAAATTTTAGATCATCCCATAATCTCAGCCACACTATTTTAATGTTTATATTATATTGAACCAAACGTTTGTTNNNNTTTTTTTATTTTGTACAAACAAAATAAATATATTGAAAAATATAAAAATAATAAAAAATTATACTTCAGATGTTAATTTAGTATCAAAAACGTAAAATATTTGAGTAGCCCAAGACATAGCCAAAGATTGAAGCGCCACAGCACTGGCAAAAATTTAAATTTGCTGACTGGAATTCTTTCAGATGATTGACTTTCAGAAAATCGACGCTCTACTGTATTTTCGTTTCAATCAAAAGATTTATTTACAAAAACAAGGAGTCCTCATGGGTTCCCCTTTATCTGTCATCCTAGCAGAGCTCGTCATGAGAGAAATCAAGCATAGAACATTTGATTTCCCTCTTACCATCCTTTACCCACTACTCTATTTATATTATGTGGATGATATCCTCATAGCCTGGGAGGGCACCAGTGAAGCCTTTTGCACCTCCATGCAGCATGTCTCTAATGTATATCCCTCCATCAATTTTACATGGGAAAAAGAAAGTAATGTGGCTATAGCTTTCTTAGATCTGCACGTACGAAAAACCTCGGAAACATTACTTTTCTCAGTTCAACATAAGTTTAACATGCTACTGTACATCATCTTGGCAAATACATTCCAACCTGCACGTTACGTGGATGCCGCCATAGTCGCCCTACTGAGAAGAGCGTTTTTGCTGCCATCAACCCAGGATCTTATAAACAGTGAGTTAAACAACATTAGTTTAGCAGTACGTGCAGCAAGTTTCTCATGTGCTAATACACACATGTACTCAACAAAGTCAAGAAGACGCTGTTTCCAAGCTCCATGTTAACTTTCCCGTGACCCAAGTAGGTCTCGGTTTTCCCCAAAACAAAAGAGAGACCAATCGGGAAGCGAGGAAGGGGACGAGGGGCCAATCAGAAGTGCGAATAGTGGGAGAAAAAAACTGTAAAAATCCAAAATTCAAGGTTGGAGGGGACTCTCCTCCGACTTCACGAAATGTCATGACTGATATTGTGGTGTTTCACCAAGAACTTTGGACTCCGCCGCTTCCAATTTTCAATCATCCGCCTTGATCAGCAACAGCATCTTGTCCGACCCGAGGCCAGACAGATGCCGAACTTCTCGCCTTTCTACATCTCCGACGAGAAGAACTTAGTGAAGGACTGTCAATAGTCGATGTAAGCATAAATGTTAACAAATAAACGGCTTTCGTGTGTAAAACACTTTTCATCATTTGCCTCCTCCGTCACAGCCCACATACAACCTTCCCTTAGGTTCATCCTGACGCGGGATTAATAGATCCCACCTAGGAGACGGCAACCTTACACTGACGTCAGAAGTGGGATATTTTATGCCCAATCTACACCAGTTCTAACCTTACACAGGTGCCGTGGAGTGGGTTTCAAGTCCCCTATCTCCACCGGGTCGGCCACCTTACACAATTTACATTAAGTACATTGAGGAAAAATGCAGAGTCAAATATATACAAGTAATGCATACACCGAATAGGGCCAGTAATGCAATATAGAATGATTCATGGTTTGAAATGGATCCAAAAATAGAATATATGAACATTAGAAAGGGTATGGGGAACTGTAGAAGTTCAAGTGGGAGACCCAGTGACAAAATCAAACAGTACAATAACATAGATGCAGAGAAGTCCTTGGAGCACCATTCACTTGATTGAAGTATGGTGATAATAGTTCTTCACAAGGTCCTTGAAGGCTGAAAACAAATTACATCCTGTAGAAGAAAGCTTTCATGGCAGGGCCAGGCGCTGTCTGTAGGAAGAAGAAGACGAATTGTTTCGCTGGAGTCTTCCAGCATAGGACAGTGAAAGATGTAGTGCTGAACTCCGTCCGGAACACCACAATGAATGCACTGGTCGCTGTCAGAGTGACCAAACCTATGAAGGTAACTGCTGAATCTGCCATGGCCAGTCAGAAATTCAGTGAACAGGTGGGTGTCGTGGCCATTAAAGGTAGGTTTAGTGGTAGGAACGTTAGGAAAAAATTTCCATGTTATCCGACCCTCGTGGCAGTTGTTCCATCTTTCTTGCCAGGTGTTAATTGCATCTGTTCTGAGAAGATGCTTAATGAAGGAGGCAGGTGTGAGAGAATAAAGACACATATTAGAAGTGAGACTGGCAGTTTCCCCGGCAAGGAAGTCAGCCCTCTCATTGCCAAACAGTTCCGCATGACCCATAATCCATAAGATGGCAAAGTTGTTATTAGAGGAGACAATGCTCACTTGAATCTTGATGACAAGGGAGTTCTTAGGCAGATGATAACTGATGGCATCAATTGTAGATCTGCAGTCTGTAAAGATGTTGATCCTGTTGTTGCTTTTGTAGTTGTTGCACCACTCAATAGCCATCAAGATGGCAGTGAGCTCTGACTGATATGCCGAGCAGTTCGAGGCAAGATGACCAGTCCCATAGTAGCATTCCACACTATCCTGATACACCACAAATGCACTATCAACATTCTCCTCAGACTTAGAGCCGTCAGTGTAAATGGTTAAATCTTCATGGTCCAGAGGCTGGTTCTTGATCTGGGGTCAAAGAACGGGAGGAAGCAGATCTGACATGTGGCAAATAGTCTCATAAGAAGTGAATGATTGGTTGGCCAGATAGATACTGTGACCCTTGCGAAGGTGCCAACCTTTGGAAGCCAATGAAATAGCAAGGTCAATAGACATTTTACCAGAGATGACCTGTAAGGCAGCCGTGGAGGAAGTAGAAAAGGCACGGCAGATACAAAGAAGAGCTCTACGTTGTGCACCACGGAGTTTTCGTTTAATGTGCACACGGCCTAAACAGCCAGCCCAAACTGGGGCGGCATAGCAGATCATCGGTAGAAAGACACTGTCATAGATTGTAGAAAGAATAGCTGGAGAAAGCCCCCATTTCGACTTTGCCACCTTAGAGACAGTATTGAATAGATGGTTAGTCCTGTTGGTTATATAGGCAATATGGTCAGCCCAGTTTAGCTTGTGGTCGATGATGACCCCTATTAGCTTGATGGTAATAGTGATTTTGACAGAAACCCCATCCATTTTTATAGTAGGTGGCCTCCGGTAAAAATGAGGCTTACCGGGGTTTGTAAAAACAATACCCTTGGTTTTGTTGGCATTAAACTTTAATTTATACTTCTTGCCCCACTCAGTAATGTTGTCCATCACTTTTTTGGCCTTGCCTAACGTTGCCTTTTTTGGTATTGCCTTTTTTGGCTTTTCCTAACATTCCAATTTAGAGCGAGAAAGGGCTGCCAGAAGGATCAGAGTGTCATCTGCATATGCAAAAATACCATCACAGTCCTGGATGTCAGAAAGGAAATTATTAAAGAGCAGATTCCAGAACATAGGGCCAGAAACAAAACCTTGTGGACAGCCTCTAAAAGTCTTTCTCCTGATTTCAGTGTTACCTGAAATAAAAGTAACATGCCTATTATTCAGATAGTCTGAGAAAGAATGGAAAATATTAGCAGGACAGCAAGCCTGCCGCAGCCTCAAGAGAATGAGAGGCCACCAAGCGGCATTGAAGGCGCTGCTAATATCCAAACTGAGCCCCAAGACATAAGGGTAAGACTGAAGAAGAAGTTTAACCTTGTCAGTCATGGCAAGGATAGCATCGGTGGTGCCCCGACCTTGCCTAAAACCAAACTGTTGGGGGCTAAGAAAGTTATTGTCCTCAAGATGCCAATTAAGCCTATTGCTCAAGAGATGGTCATAGACTTTGGAAAGAACAGGAAGAAGAGAAATGCAGCGATAATCATTGGGAGTGCAAATGGGCTGATTCCCAACTTTGGGGATAGGGACAATTCTAGCTTCCTTCCAAGGATCTGGGAAAATACCGAAATGAAGGCAGATGTTCATAAGGTGGGAGATGATGTTGGGACAGTTAGTCCAAATGTTCTTCACGATACCTGCAATTAGCCCATCCAGACCAGGAGCTTTATAGAGAGAGAGTTTATTGATAGCCCAGTCAATCTCAGCCTGAGTAAAGGGACGGGAATCCTCTGTGTCAATGGAGTGGTGAGAAGAGTTTCTAATATTGCTGTGGAAGTCTGAATCTTCTGTTGGATTATTGTCCAAACACACAGAATCCAGAATGGCATTGATGGTGCCATCAAGCATTGGGGCTACAGCAAGAATGTTGGCTACCCGCTTGACCAAACACTAGGATGATATAGCAAAAGGAAGGTGCAGCACTGAACTTGCAAGAAAAGTATGCAGCACGAATTATAACCCATTATGGGCCCACTCTGCTATACTCAGGACATGCAATGACCGAAGTCTACTCTTTATATGGGAGTCGCTATATATAACAACATTGGAAACATACAACACACCTACTCTGGAACTTCCCAATATATGGATCGCCCTATACAAACGAGTAAATGGTGATTTACATCATATGTCATATCGCTGACAGGAAGCAGTACTATGCATGCATCGTATTACATCACATTCGTAACATCGCATGTATTTCAAAATCATAGCGGATTCATATCAAATGTTGTCCAAAAAATTGTTTTATTTAAATTTGTATGTGTTCTTCTCTCGAACGTTCATGTTCGATATAAAAATCTTATTCGCCTGAAAATGATGGAAATACATTCGTTGAAAGCACTCAAATGAAAAAACAATAACACCAAACACAGTGGGTTTTAACTGCTTATTAATAAACAAGTGCACCCATCTCACAAAAACAAATTTGCATATTAATTTGTTTTTGTCCAAATAAATGATAATACTGTAAGTGGCAAAATTATAAGTGTAACAAAGAATTGTTTGGAATTAAATTAGTTTGGTTCATTATCAGTTCATGTTTTATTTGTACACTTATTTTATTACCTGCAATAAAATAAATGTTGAGACAGGTTATGTAAAATGTTCTCAGGAAAAAAGGAATTGTGAATGGATAAAGTTTAAGAAACCCTGGTTTAAACCCATTCTTGAGGTCAAAATTGGGTTATACATATTACACAATCTCTGATTTGTTTTGTTTCATCTCAGTCTGTCTCAACTTATCATGTATCAATTACACAATGGTTCTGAAATTTTTGAATTTTTACTTTGTTAAATAATTTCTTAATCCTTACAATGTAAAATAGCATCAACTGATACAGAAATTTAAAAAAAGCATATGAACTTAAATGTAGCTGAAAAATTAGAGATAATTGAAAAAAATTAGAATAAAGCATCTTAGAATCAGAACTGTAAAATTTATTGCATAAAAGAAACAAATTGTTTCTAGTATCTTTAAATTAAAAGTCAAATTTTTACAGTTTTCTTTAAAATATATTGATAGCTCCAAATAGAGTTTTGTAGAAACTGTTGCATTAAAATTGTGCTGCTTACAAAGGACTTAGAAAGTATATTGAGAACAACCCATATTACATGGAAATTGGTATTACATTAAGAATAAGAATTCTAGAGCAATGTTTCATTTATATCTTAAAAAAGCATCTAAACATTAATACATAGGATTTGAACACCAGATAGATGTGAGTATCAGAATCACTACCCAACAGCCAATATGTTTATGAAATTGTAATAAAAATTTTATTTAAATACTGTATTTTAATAAGAAAATTCAGAAAAAAATTTAAACCGAAGTCATTAAATGTGCAGAAGTGTTCAAGTATCAGAAAAAAATGTTAATAATTAAACCAGCTTTTACATCAGTTTCATCATTATTTTTCTTCAATGAATGTTGTGAGTGACATATCAGTCAATGTAGACTGATCATTACTGATTTACATAATTATATTTTTACAAAATACAATCAGATTTTGTATAAAATTATTAAACAAATATATAATTTTCTTTTTTTTTACTAAATTCTGAAAATAAATTGAATTTTTCAAGTGCAAATGAAGATTTATTTTATTTAAGTCATTTGTTAGAGGAATCTTAAACTATTTCAAAACTGTAGCAACAAAGCTCGATTCCATTTAAAGTACTTTTAAAAATATGTTAAATTTAGAAAGAGTTTTGCAGTTATGTTGGCCATGTAAATGGGAGATAAATGTCACTTTAGAACATCCTTATCTTGGGCACTTTTAAGCAAAATGCCCACTAACATCAAATTTGATTTATTTGATTAAGACTTATGCAATTTACAAGAGAAGTTCAAAAGGTGGCCACATAAGCAAGGGAACAACAAAATTGAGTTGGCCACAAAGCAAGGTTTTACTATATAATAATCCTGAACATATGTAATTTTATAGTTCTATTCTATATTATTTTGAAAATATTTTACTATATAAAGCAATCTTGAAGTGGAAGCCTTATTTCAATCAGTTAAAGTGCAATATTTTCAGCACAAAATATTAAAATAATGTTTTATATTTTAACGTATCAAGTTAGTAATCCACACATTTAAAATTACACTTAAAATAAATAATTATTTTCTTTTATTTTTGAATCATAGATCTAATTATAAATTATATATTAATAGTTTATTTTTAAATTTAATTTTAATTACAGTATATTATTAACAGTAAAAATTATGAAATTCATTTGCATGTTATAATATTCATAGATCAATTACAATATTCAGTTCCCTATTATCATATATTTAATTTAATTTAAAATTTTTTCTTTATTCTATTAATAGATGAGCTATTATAAAAATTTAGATTTTTATTATAAATATATCAATTGAAAATTGTTTTTACATCTTTGGTAATTGGTGTTATGTTAAATTATGACATAATTACTGCTATTATTAAAAAAGATATTTTTGATAAATAATTAAATTTTAATTAAACTTTACTTTTATCAAATAATATAAATTAACTATAATACCATTACTACTATAACATTCAAAATAAGATTAAAACAAACTGAGTGTTAAACATATATTAAACATTCAAATAATAATAATTTACATTTTATAATTAAACTTACTGAATAATTTCTTTTATCAAAGACTGGTGTTGCCACAGTTGTCATTAAATGGACCGGCTAAAAATGAAATTAATAAATAATTTCATTATCATTTATATTCACAAAAAATATACTTATATACTATAATAATTCATTACAATTGTATGATCAATTTTAAATAAATTCAAATATTACAACAGTTAACAATTTTAAGTTTAAGAATATGTGTAATAATAAATTTAATTTTTTAAAATACTTTTAAAAGCATACAGCCAACCCAATAAATAATTACTTTAAATGTCAGATTCCTTTATCATGCTATTTAAGACTAATTAATTTATAAATAATTTAGATACAAGTTGCCATATATTGGTAAATTTAATTATTACACTATTCTGGATGAAAAGATCAGCCTGGATGGGGACTCAAACCTACAACTCTTGCTTGCCATGTAATGTATTGCCAGTTACACTACCAGACCTTCAGCCAATCTTGCTTCCAGACCAATTAAATAAGTAATTTAGATATAATCATATTGGGCAATACATCTGCACAATAAGCAGGAGTTGTGGGATTGAGTCCTTCTCCAGCTAATCTTTTCTTCCAGAATATTCTAAATTAAAGTAATTTAATGAGTGATAGTTACCAATAACAATTATTGTTATAACAATAAGGGTGGTTTATTTTTATTAATTAATATAAACACTAAAATAATGTGATCGAGATTATGGGATGATCTAAAATTTATACTGTAACCACTTACAATTGAGACCTTGTTGATAAAAATTAATTTTTTATAGTATAACGAAAGAGGTCCAAACTAGTTATTTGGCTGAAAGGCATTTTGTAAAAAATAGAAATATATTATTGAATAAAACATCTGTAAATGCAATAATTATCCACAAGGTCTCAATTGTAAGTGATTATAGTATAAATTTTAGATCATCCCATAATCTCAGCCACACTATTTTAATGTTTATATTATTCAAATAATTTATTTCTAATTATTACATTTAATAATAGATGAGAGCCTAACCACCTATTTCTGGCCAAATTATTTAATTAATTAATAAATTAGCCTGAAACAGCCTGATAAAGAAATCCACTGTTCATTTGATATTTACAATTCTTATTATGTTACTTATAAAACTAATTTAAACACTAAAATTTATGTTTAAGTTAGTTTTAAAGTAAAATTTTAATTTATCTATTTAAAATTTATTATCAAGTGATCATATTTAAAGTACCCCTCAATCAGTGTTGATCAGAACAGTCCAATGTAATCAAATCTGGTATGATTACATTTGAAGACGTGGATAACATTTCCATAAAAATAAGAAAAAAAAATTAGTACCAAAGTTTTTGTTGCTGAAAGCAATGAAAAAGCATTTCTTTTGCACAAGCACAAGTGTTGCAGCCAAATTCTGGGGTATAAAAATGACAACAACTGTTAAATGTCATTATTATCACTAATAATGTCCATCATCTTGCCAGAATTCACATTTCTTGTGAAGCTGTTTTATGAAAAAAATAGCAATGATGCAACTGCACTTAGAGAATTTCATCATCATAAGAATTTATGTTAAAACCATTGATATCATACATTCTCAGGAGAACAATCACTTGATTTGAGAAAATGGGACATCTAGGAGTTTAACCCAATCAAAAATACTAACCTATTACTTCACAAATTGCTGATGTTATTATAGTAGATATTGAAGAGCCAATAAATAATGTTGCAAGCTCCAGTAGCACATGCACAGTGTCCTATTGGGTCTCAGGTGTTTTTTATATATATGTAAGATCTCCCATAATCAGTAGATGCCTGCCACTGACAAGGAAATTCAACTGACCTTTGCATTGACCTTTCTTGCAACAATTGACATGATGTGCCATGGAAGATCTACAGCACCACAAAACATATTTTCATCTCAGTGGAATGGTGAACATCCAGATCTGTTGCATTTGGGCAATGGAAAGATTTCATGTTTTCCATCAATTCTACTAATCTTTGCCTGAAGTTACAGCCTAGTGTGGATTCATAGTTATGTTTATCCTTAGACCATTCTTCTTGAAAGAAGCTAGTCCCAATGGTTCTGTGACTTGCTCTGTGATGGCCCATATATATCAATATTATTTGTCATACTCCAACTTCAACAGCACCTTGAGTTAACCACTTTCATGCAAGGTGGAGCTCATTCATATATTAGACACTGTGTACAGCAGTTTCTGCAATAACATTTCATTGATAACAGAGTGATTAAGCTGGAATTTGAAAAATTATAGGCCTATAAATTTCCACTGTTGTCTGTTTGTAATCCTAATAGGAGATGACTTCCATGCCAAGTTTGTGACCTGGCATAGTCCAAAAGATGACTGTAAGGGTAATGTAGTTAACAAAACCATGGCCCAACACAACATTACTCACTTGAACACCAGCACCCTTCCGACCTACTCCTGTATCATGAGGGAAAGTTGGATCGGCCTAACGTTAGGAAATAGGCACATCACCCCTAGAGTTGATCACTGTTACACTACTGACATAGATTCTGCCAGTGACCATAGGTATATCTTCACCCAATTGAACACTACTAGTAATACTAATAATCATAATTTTTACTATACTTGCACTAACTGGCAATTATTCCGCGACACCTTCAATAATATTTGGACTGATACTCATCACAGTCACTATACTCAAGACACCTTAGACCATCTTGTCACCAGGTTTACAAATGCAATCACTAACTCTTACTTATTGCCTCTGAGGTCAAACATTGTAAACACAAAAAGGTTCCTTGATGGACCACTGAGCTAGAAAATAAGAAAAAAGTTATTAGGAGATTAAATAGGCAATTTAAAAATGAACAGGACCTAGACATTAAAGTCACACTTAGAGACCAGTACAGGCATGAACACAATGCGTACAAAACCCTTATAAATAAAACAAGGACTAACACTTGGAAGGATTTCTGTACCAACACTTTAGTCACAACCCCTGGTCAGAACCATACTACTTAGCTTGTGAGGAAAAATGCTAGCTCCAAACCCCCTCCACATCCAGCTCCCCAATGGTCGCTACACTAACAACATGGAAAAAAACTATCATGCACATCCACACCAGCCTTTACCTTTCAGATGACCCACAGCAGGATGACAGTACACAAGTAGTTATCAGAAGTTCTACACTCACTCTGCCTAACACAGATAATGATAATAACTTCACCTACATTGATATTTTGAATGCCATTCGTTCGCTCACCAATAACAAAGCCCCAGGCCTTGATGGCATAACCACTAAAATGATAAAACAAGCATATGAGGCCAATCCTACAGCGTTTGTAATTCTCTTCAATATCTGTTTGAACACTGGCCTTTTACCTACTCAGTGGAAAAAGGCTAGTATTAAATTGATTCCCAAACCCACCAGCACTAACACTTACAAAAAATACAGACCAATCTGCCTTCTCCTAACTCTGGGAAAAGTGTTAGACAATCTAATGATTAATAGGATCACATGGTATCTACGCAAACGTAGAGCCCTGCACCAGAATCAGTTCGGCTTCTCTAAAAACAAAGGAACTGTAGATGCCATCCACCAGGTTGTTAATTACATCCATCAAACTCACCTTAATAATCAGCATATGGCAATAATCAATATTGACTTTAGAGGCGCCTTCAATCATGCCTAATGGCCTTTTATCCTGCATACATTACATGCTCATCACTGCCCTCAAAACCTTTACAAACTTTTTCAGTCCTTTCTTAGCAACAGGTGTGCAGGTTTTCATACAACACAAAATAAAATAGTCATACCCATCACTCAAAACTGCCATCAGGGATCCTGGTCTGGTCTTGGTCTCTGGAACATTGCCTATAAATCTATCCTGCACTTAAATGACACCCTGCCTCCTGGCTGCCGCATACAGGGCTATGCAGATGACACAATTATCCTAGCTTCACGCAGAAACTGTGAATGCTTACAGGACATATGTAACGACATTCTCAATAAAATTCACCAGTGGAGTATTAAGCATAGGCAACCCATTAACACAGACAAATGAGAAAGCATGATAGTTGGTAGGAACAAGACACTCGTCAGGAAGCTTGCCCTTCAAACAGGTGCTCACAGAATAAAGCAAAACAATGGAAATTAAATATTTAAGTGTTATTCTTGATGAGAGACTTAACTTCACACCCCACATCAAATACATCACAGACAAAGCTAAAAAGACAGCCAATGCCCTCATTAGTATTGCTAGGAATGCATGGGCCCTTGGCCCTAATGCTACTAAGCTCATTTACAGGGGTGCAATTCAGCCACCATTCCTCTATGCCATACAGGTCTAGGGCCACATACGAATTATGGCTGCCAAAGTCCATAACTGTAAAAAATTGTTATCTGTTCAAAGGATTGCAGCTCTCTGCATTTGTAAGGCTTATAGGACCGCACCCATTAGTGCTCTTTTTGAAATTTCAAGATTGACCTCCATCAACTTAGAAATTAAATGCATTATTTGGCAGGAAAATCTCGTCACCTTACCCTGGTGAGATTATAGCGACTCAGATGTTGACAAAATGATTAGAGTAGGGATTAAAGTAGGTAAGATTCCCCCCAGTTTGACCTTGATCGACAATATCAAAAAATTCAGCATTGACAAAAATACCCTCCCAACTTACGATTACCACCCCTCCCATCAGCTTGCCCCTGACATTTACTTCAAAGATCCAGGTGATCATCCCATGTTTAGGATTTACACTAACAGTTCCAAGATGGGTGATGATGTGGGTGCCGCTTCTGTAGTTTACTTCAACTTTAGGCCATGAGCTCAACAACGCTTGCTTCCGTCTAGGTACACAGTTCTCAATAGCACAGGCAGAAACTTTAGCTATTTATATGAGCTTAATTCACATTAGGCATAGGAAGGACAAAAGACACTTCTTACACTATTGCATTTATTCTGACAGTAAGGTAGCTTACACAGGATTGCAAAGTCTGATAACCACTTAAAACTCGTCCATCTCATACACCACATTCTCAGACACTTAGACAACAGCATTAGAATAGATTTCCAATGGGTCCCGGATCATGCAGGGGTTCTTAGCAACAACACCGCTGACTGTCTTGCCAAACAAGCTGCAAAGTCTTCAGTCACTAGTATTTTCAGTTACATTCCTACCTTGTACATTAATAATCACATCAAGAAGCAAATCTTCATTCTCTGGCAAGACAGCTGAGACCAAAACACCACTGATAGGCTCACCTACACTTTCATCCCTAATTCTTTGCCACTTTTACCCTAGTTACACCCTCACTCAGCTACTTACAGGACATGGCAAATTTAAGCAATACCTAGATAGATTTAACCTTGGGGATAATCCACAATGTGATTATGGTATTCAGGAGGACCAAACACCACTTCACTTAGTTTTTCACTGCAATAGGTACAATCACATTAGGGAAAGTTTAATGAGAGATGCTATTCTTGAAGAGTACAACTGGCCTTGCAACCTGCACCAACTCATTCACATGCATACAATGTTCCATCATCTACTCACATTCATATCCCTTTGTGGGGCTCTTGAGAGAACTCACTCTGGAGGCACAAATGGCAATTAGCTTTCCAGTGCCCACCAGTGGCCAAGCGGTCTTTGTACCTTGAACACTGGGAGTTTGGTCTTGGGTTTGTGCCTCACTCGGACAGGCTGGCCACGTGGAGTTTTCTGGGTTTTCTCCACATCTTTAACACCTAAATGGGGGTCAGTTTCCCTTAAAAAGACTTCCCAGCAGGCATCCCCCTAGACAGATCGCCCAAGAGTTGCATTGTCATAACTTAACAAACAAACAAACAATTAGCTTTCCTTAGTTTTGTTTTAACTGTCAATATATAGCTACCTTTCAACTTTGTATTTTAATTCTTATTTTCTGTCTTCTTTTTCAGTCTAAATTCGATTAGTCCTAGTTGTAAGTTAGATTAGGGACTGTCAGCTTGGTTTCTGGTTAGGTTATATAGGTCAGATTAAATTAGGGTTTGTTAGCTTTAGTCATCTGGTTATGTTCGTCCTAGGTTATGTTAGGTTGATTTAGTTAGGGAGTATTTATTTTTTTTAAAAGTTAACTTAAATAAATACATTTGAAAATATTTAAAATAAAAATACATTTTTTGGGGATCTTGCTCGTTGGTCTTTCTGTCCGTTCGTCTCATCTGGTTTGTCATTGTGTTCGTCTGCTTTTCACACTGTCTGTCTAGCTGTTAAGTAGCATTAAGATTCTCAATCACATTCAGTTTTATTAACATTAAGTAGATATAAGTCTTCCTACTAACAGCCACTTCACACTAACTTCTACATTTAGCTATTCATCATGGCACTCAATTATTAGTGTTCGCTACACTCAGGTTTTCTTTTAGATCCTTCGGAGGACTACGGCCTTGCAGCCTAAAAAATGCTCACCAACATCAAACATAGAGGATACTTGTTGTACTTTCGTGTATCCGTGAATGAATCAAGAAAAAGCGGGATTAAACAACAAGAACGTTTTATTGCTTACACATATCCGACTTGGAATTTTTTTTATACAAAAAAACACAGGTGGCGCTTGACTTAAGCACAGCCTACAAAAATATGATTAATCTTAACACTCCTCCTTAATCATATTACAGCGTAACTTTTCGAATATTACACGATTCAAAGGTTTTGTTAGTATGTCAGCAAGCTGATCGGCACTTTTAATATGTTGCAGTTCAACAGTCATGCCAATATGCTGCTGAATAAATTTTCTCTGTATCTCAATATGCTTTTTACCCTTGGTTATCTTTCCTTGGTGAGTGTTTTTAAGCATGTGAATTGCCGACTGATTGTCGACAAGCAACAAAGTAGGTTCTTCATTCTTTAATAACCTCAGTTCAATCCCTATTCTTCGCACCCAGCAGATATCATCGATAGATGAAACTGCTGCACGATACTCGGCTTCAGCGGTTGAGTTCGCCACGAGACGCTGCTTTCTTGAATACCATACAATTGGACCTCCTCTCATGATAAGAACTCCACTTGTAGAATGTAGACTATTGGCGTCTCCTCCGTAATCCGCATCTGTATATGCTATCAACTTCGGATCTCGGTTAAAAAATATTCCAAAATGTGTAGTTCCTCTCAGATACTGAAAAATTCTTTTAATCATCTTCCAGTGACTTGTCAAGGGTCGATTACTGAATCTACTCAGGTAATTGACGGCGTAGCTTATATCTGGACGGGAGATTGTTGCTAAATAAAGCAAGCTTCCGATGGCTTCGAGATAACGATTTTGTTTTTCTAGTGGCTGGTCATTGATAAGGTTTTCAGAATTCGTTTTCATTCCTGGCTCCATCGGTGTATTCACGGCGTTCACTCGATCATACCTAAATCGTTTCAAGATCTTTTCTGTGTAATCAGGTTGACTCACAAAAATTCCTTCAGACGACACTTCGATCTTCATACCTAAGTATGTCATACATGATTGTAAAGTTCTTTTATAAGTAATTTCAAACTTGTCATTCAGTAACTTCAGAATCTTGAAGATATCCTCCTCGTTTTGGGCGGCAATGAACCCGTCGTCTACGACCAATACTATTATCACACTTCTGTCGTTGTTGTAATAAACGCACGGGTCATCGTCGGTATTAACAAATCCTATTGTAAGAAGAAAGTCAGAGATTTCGTCGTTCCAATCTTTGGCGGCTTGCTTTAAACCGTACAGACTCTTTTCAAGCTTGCAAACCTTTTCTGTCCCATCAGAGAATCCTTCTGGCTGGTTCATATATATTTCTTCTTTGAGATTGGCGTGCAGGTAAGCTGTCTTAACATCAAAAACTGTTACTTTCATTTTACTGGATGCTGCATGACTGAGCACGAGTCTGATAGA
>NW_019384346.1:1379424-1394850 GCF_000671375.1 Centruroides sculpturatus
TAATTAAAAAATTTCTCTGTAGCCCTTCAATTGTGAGATCGGACCTTTTACCATACAAGGTTTCTAATTTGTGTATCATACTATACGTAGAAGTGCAATTTGCAATTTTCTTTGCGATATTACTGCTCACATTTAAACCTATACAAGCTTGAGCGTCTAAATCCTTCTTAATCCACGCTGCGACATCTGCCGCACTATTCACATCTTCAGGTTTAAGAATAATTCCGTTCGAGATGTCATATAAATCCTTCGATCTCAATGTAAGATTTAGTTTAAACTTCCATGAAATATAATTAATATTTCCCTGTGAATCTTCTGACAAAGTTTCCATTTGAGATTTTACGATATCCATATTGACAGACTAAATAATTTACTGACTTAATTAGTTCTGTATCTTATCTAAATACACTTATGGTGATGACGGGTAACAATTCACGATCATTTACGAACACTGACTAAGTTGACCGACGATTGAAGCTCGTCAAAGATGGCGACTGCAGACGATGAACGAAGGTATGGCTGACACGTGTCTCGACACAACTTGCTGTTCTCAATTTATGCCTTTTCCTTTCCCTTAGACAAATTCGACTGTCGCGATTCACTCACGGGTCCTGGGCCCATAACCTGTTGTACTTTCGTGTATCCGTGAATGAATCAAGAAAAAGCGGGATTAAACAACGAGAACGTTTTATTGCTTACGCATATCCGACTTGGAATTTTTTTTATACAAAAAAACACAGGTGGCGCTTGACTTAAGCGCGGCCTACAAAAATATGATTAATCTTAACAATACTGTAGCCATATGTATGCCCTTCAGAAGGGATACCTTTCTCTACTGTCTATCTCCTCTCCCTCCTTCTTCCCCTCCCCTTTTCCTTACCCTCTTTTCCATCGGCTAAACATCTTGTGTATGGCCAAAGTCTTTCTTGTATGTGTGTATGTATGTATGTATGTATGTATGTATGTATGTATGTATGTAGTCTGTCCACCTTTCTGTCTGTCTTTCCTTAATCTTGAGAACAGTTATATAGATGAAAGACGAGACCAGATATGGAAACCTTAATGATTACCTATATATGAACTTCTGATGCAAATCAGATGTCACATTATTTCAATTAAAAAATTTTCCCCTGAAAGGTGTTAGACAAATGACGGGCATGACTCTATTGTTAAAGGAAAAATGTGTTGTACAGACACTACTAATTTGAGGTGGAGAGCATATATTTTAAGTTAAATAAATTAAAAATATGATTAAAAATTGAAACCCAGCAATTTTTAATCAAATATAATAATTGTTAATTTATTAAATTTTTATAAATAGTCTATTTGTTTTTCTTTTAAATCTAAGATAGATAACAGTTTTATGAAAGCCTTTTTCAATTTTTATTAGTCATGTATTTCCTATGCCTGGCCAACTTATTCTCCAGATCTTAATCTGTGATTTTTGATCATGGGGGACAACTTAAAAAGTGTGATTTATTGAAGATGAGTTGTAAATTTGGCAGCTTTGAAACACATTATCACACTGCACTTGGCAAGCATTTCAGAGAATTAATTACAGTCATCAGTATCATACTAACTGGGTACTCAGTGTCAACAATTCAGAAACTAAATTTTTAATCTAGCACATTTAACTATTAAATATTAACATTTTTCAACTTTGACATCTTTGGAGTAACTTGAATGAGACTTTTAAATAAGGTTGAAAATGTCAGTATTTAATTTAATGAAGTTAAGTGTGCTAGATTAGACATTGTGCATAGCAGATTAAAACTTTGGTTTGTGAATTGTAATCTAGGTTGGTTTGTGAATTGTAATCTGCCATCATATATACTGTTAGTAACATTCAGGTTTTACAGCTTTAAAATGAGAATCACATTGAGTTGTATAAACTCATTTGTACAGTATTGCCCAGAATCACAAGGTCTCTATATAGCACAAGTGTTTTGTACAAATAAAATGTTTGTTTGCTTTCAATATCATAATGTTGAGTTTTGGTACTAATAATTACTTTAAGGGTCTTTTGCATGTTCTAAAATTTCATAATATCAGATTTGGTTGCATTAGATTGCAAAATCTGACTGAAAACAATGTTGAACAGAAGTACTTTATTTATAATAATGTGATTATATATCAACCAAAACTGTTAAACAAGAATTAGAAAAACCTTTAAAACAACAAATAAAGACAAATTTTTAATAAAATTTAAATCTGTAATTTAAATAAAATACAAATGTATTTTATTTAAATTAAAAATCAACTAAAAAGTGATGGAAATAAAGCCAAGTGTTTATTTATAACTCACATTTGAGTTCAAAGTCCTAAAATACAAATTTAAATTAAAATAAGGAAGAGAAGCAGGTCATTTTCATTCAGTAATTTTAGCTTGGATTATTTATTGCTGTACAGTACTTATGTTTTTGTGCTAAAGCATTCAAACAATAAAACTTAAAATATCTTGTGTAAGAATGGGGTGGATTTAATTAGTTTTTCCAGCAAGGAATAGCATATTAGATTGGTAAAGTGTCAACAGTTTTAAGTTGATATGATGACATAAGCAAATAAGTACTTATAATTTTGAAAGAGAAATTCTGTTGCAGTTGTTCTCCTGATTTTTGTTACCTGAGAGTGCTGGAAGAACATTAGTTACTTTAAATTTGTGTGCTTCAATAAAACAGAATTTGCGTTTTTTTACCAAAACCTTTAATATCAAATTGGAAGAAATTAAAAACAAAGGTTACATACAAAATTTAAACTATCGTAAGTAGCCATCATCCAGTTCCCAACAAAGAAAATTCTAAAATAAGAACATCATATTCTAAATTTTAACTTAATATAATTTTAATCCAAACACAAATTATTTATCGTATTTATACAGACACGGCAAATCACAGAATTAAATTTTATTCAGTTGAATAAAATTTAATTCTGTGATTTGCCAAGTGTCTGTATAAATACAATAAATAATTTGTGTTTGGATTAAAAATTACTGGCACAGTTTCACGGAACACAGAACATTGAAGAGTTCATAAAGGAACCTAAAACAGACCTGATGACAGAAGAACGCCAAGAACTCTTGAATGAAGAACACCAAGAAACTCAGTGAGATATGTTTTCTTCTGAAAAACGAGAATTAATGCTGATATCTGCTATTAAAGATCTTTAGAAGTGGGAGGATGTCAGAACTACAGTCTTAGAATGGAATCCAAACCAGGTTGAGATTAATAGGCTTGGGGATCTCTACCTAATTACAATGCAATTAATTACTTATGAAAAATGCTGAAGAAGAGAGAAAAACAATCGACATTAGACAGATTCTTTAACCCCCACAAACAGAAAAACATAACTAATAAAAATTCAAGACTGTATATATATGTGTGAGATAAGCCGTGGGTCAGGGGTTAATCTCCTACTGACCACTTAATCGGCAACAGGTTGATAAAACCTGATCTCGGGGTCGTTGGATGGCTAGAAGGGCAAATCGAGTGGGGAGTGTGTCGGTAAGTCGGCAGGTGTCCTTAAGTGACAGGAGACAGGTTAACAAAATAACAAAGCATTTATTATATCAACAAATCTAAACTACAAGAGGTGAACTTACTACTAAGGTTAAATGCGGTTATATTAAAATATTAACAGAAATTGGCGACGAATTTCATAGCTATGTCGCTGACCTAATTTCTAGTTCGAGAGAGAGCGCTTTTACAAATTCTAACCCCTAAATACCTCTTGGTGGAAGGGTGAGTTTGGGCGAACGTCGTCTGTATAGAAGGGTGTGGTTTCTTCCGTGTCTTCTTACCGATGTCCTCTCTCTGTAGCTGGATCAAGTCCACTGTATGGAGGTTTGGGAGTCGAGGTGGGCACTATCACAAAGTACAACTTCCTATGACGAATCGCCCTGAGCTTCCGGAGATTCAAGCTTTTATATCATTATCGCGAGAGAGCTGACACGTCATCGACTTTTGTTGACGATGACGGTGCATTCTTCATACATAAGTGTAAACTTTCTCAGCTAGTCGTTACACAATCGGTGAAATCTGATCTAGCTCAAATTCTTCGGGTTTTTTCCGAAGACAATTAACAGAAAATTTAGAATTTTAAAAACGCCCGTAAAAATCTGCGAGCTCACATATGTATTTTTATTAGTACATATGTTACCGGCAAAGTTTGAAATCCGGCATTCTATAGAATGCCTAGGCATTGTATATAATGCCTAAAACTAGCCGGCAATCTATGAAACGATTTATATTTTACAGATTTCCTAGGCATTCTATAAAATGCCAAATGAGAAACCGGCAAAGTATGAAATACATCTTCGTTTCGTTTCAAATATCACGTGGCAAGGCACGTGACTTTTAACGAGCGGCTCAGGCTTAGAATTTGTCAGTTGCACTTTGCGGTTTNAAAAAGGAAAAGTTTTGCTTATTTTGTACGGTGTTTTTCTGACGACTGTGTGTCGTGCTGAATCAGAATGTTTTTGATACTAGATTAACTTCCGAAATATAATTTTCTTTTTTTTTGTTTTTATATTTTTCAATAATTTTCTTTTTTTTTACTAAATTCTGAAAATAAATTGAATTTTTCAAGTGCAAATGAAGATTTATTTTATTTAAGTCATTTGTTAGAGGAATCTTAAACTATTTCAAAACTGTAGCAACAAAGCTCGATTCCATTTAAAGTACTTTTAAAAATATGTTAAATTTAGAAAGAGTTTTGCAGTTATGTTGGCCATGTAAATGGGAGATAAATGTCACTTTAGAACATCCTTATCTTGGGCACTTTTAAGCAAAATGCCCACTAACATCAAATTTGATTTATTTGATTAAGACTTATGCAATTTACAAGAGAAGTTCAAAAGGTGGCCACATAAGCAAGGGAACAATAGTGATTTTGACAGAAACCCCATCCATTTTTATAGTAGGTGGCCTCCGGTAAAAATGAGGCTTACCGGGGTTTGTAAAAACAATACCCTTGGTTTTGTTGGCATTAAACTTTAATTTATACTTCTTGCCCCACTCAGTAATGTTGTCCATCACTTTTTTGGCCTTGCCTAACGTTGCCTTTTTTGGTATTGCCTTTTTTGGCTTTTCCTAACATTCCAATTTAGAGCGAGAAAGGGCTGCCAGAAGGATCAGAGTGTCATCTGCATATGCAAAAATACCATCACAGTCCTGGATGTCAGAAAGGAAATTATTAAAGAGCAGATTCCAGAACATAGGGCCAGAAACAAAACCTTGTGGACAGCCTCTAAAAGTCTTTCTCCTGATTTCAGTGTTACCTGAAATAAAAGTAACATGCCTATTATTCAGATAGTCTGAGAAAGAATGGAAAATATTAGCAGGACAGCAAGCCTGCCGCAGCCTCAAGAGAATGAGAGGCCACCAAGCGGCATTGAAGGCGCTGCTAATATCCAAACTGAGCCCCAAGACATAAGGGTAAAACTGAAGAAGAAGTTTAACCTTGTCAGTCATGGCAAGGATAGCATCGGTGGTGCCCCGACCTTGCCTAAAACCAAACTGTTGGGGGCTAAGAAAGTTATTGTCCTCAAGATGCCAATTAAGCCTATTGCTCAAGAGATGGTCATAGACTTTGGAAAGAACAGGAAGAAGAGAAATGCAGCGATAATCATTGGGAGTGCAAATGGGCTGATTCCCAACTTTGGGGATAGGGACAATTCTAGCTTCCTTCCAAGGATCTGCGAAAATATTGANACAGTAAAAATTATGAAATTCATTTGCATGTTATAATATTCATAGATCAATTACAATATTCAGTTCCCTATTATCATATATTTAATTTAATTTAAAATTTTTTCTTTATTCTATTAATAGATGAGCTATTATAAAAATTTAGATTTTTATTATAAATATATCAATTGAAAATTGTTTTTACATCTTTGGTAATTGGTGTTATGTTAAATTATGACATAATTACTGCTATTATTAAAAAAGATATTTTTGATAAATAATTAAATTTTAATTAAACTTTACTTTTATCAAATAATATAAATTAACTATAATACCATTACTACTATAACATTCAAAATAAGATTAAAACAAACTGAGTGTTAAACATATATTAAACATTCAAATAATAATAATTTACATTTTATAATTAAACTTACTGAATAATTTCTTTTATCAAAGACTGGTGTTGCCACAGTTGTCATTAAATGGACCGGCTAAAAATGAAATTAATAAATAATTTCATTATCATTTATATTCACAAAAAATATACTTATATACTATAATAATTCATTACAATTGTATGATCAATTTTAAATAAATTCAAATATTACAACAGTTAACAATTTTAAGTTTAAGAATATGTGTAATAATAAATTTAATTTTTTAAAATACTTTTAAAAGCATACAGCCAACCCAATAAATAATTACTTTAAATGTCAGATTCCTTTATCATGCTATTTAAGACTAATTAATTTATAAATAATTTAGATACAAGTTGCCATATATTGGTAAATTTAATTATTACACTATTCTGGATGAAAAGATCAGCCTGGATGGGGACTCAAACCTACAACTCTTGCTTGCCATGTAATGTATTGCCAGTTACACTACCAGACCTTCAGCCAATCTTGCTTCCAGACCAATTAAATAAGTAATTTAGATATAATCATATTGGGCAATACATCTGCACAATAAGCAGGAGTTGTGGGATTGAGTCCTTCTCCAGCTAATCTTTTCTTCCAGAATATTCTAAATTAAAGTAATTTAATGAGTGATAGTTACCAATAACAATTATTGTTATAACAATAAGGGTGGTTTATTTTTATTAATTAATATAAACACTAAAATAATGTGATCGAGATTATGGGATGATCTAAAATTTATACTGTAACCACTTACAATTGAGACCTTGTTGATAAAAATTAATTTTTTATAGTATAACGAAAGAGGTCCAAACTAGTTATTTGGCTGAAAGGCATTTTGTAAAAAATAGAAATATATTATTGAATAAAACATCTGTAAATGCAATAATTATCCACAAGGTCTCAATTGTAAGTGATTATAGTATAAATTTTAGATCATCCCATAATCTCAGCCACACTATTTTAATGTTTATATTATTCAAATAATTTATTTCTAATTATTACATTTAATAATAGATGAGAGCCTAACCACCTATTTCTGGCCAAATTATTTAATTAATTAATAAATTAGCCTGAAACAGCCTGATAAAGAAATCCACTGTTCATTTGATATTTACAATTCTTATTATGTTACTTATAAAACTAATTTAAACACTAAAATTTATGTTTAAGTTAGTTTTAAAGTAAAATTTTAATTTATCTATTTAAAATTTATTATCAAGTGATCATATTTAAAGTACCCCTCAATCAGTGTTGATCAGAACAGTCCAATGTAATCAAATCTGGTATGATTACATTTGAAGACGTGGATAACATTTCCATAAAAATAAGAAAAAAAAATTAGTACCAAAGTTTTTGTTGCTGAAAGCAATGAAAAAGCATTTCTTTTGCACAAGCACAAGTGTTGCAGCCAAATTCTGGGGTATAAAAATGACAACAACTGTTAAATGTCATTATTATCACTAATAATGTCCATCATCTTGCCAGAATTCACATTTCTTGTGAAGCTGTTTTATGAAAAAAATAGCAATGATGCAACTGCACTTAGAGAATTTCATCATCATAAGAATTTATGTTAAAACCATTGATATCATACATTCTCAGGAGAACAATCACTTGATTTGAGAAAATGGGACATCTAGGAGTTTAACCCAATCAAAAATACTAACCTATTACTTCACAAATTGCTGATGTTATTATAGTAGATATTGAAGAGCCAATAAATAATGTTGCAAGCTCCAGTAGCACATGCACAGTGTCCTATTGGGTCTCAGGTGTTTTTTATATATATGTAAGATCTCCCATAATCAGTAGATGCCTGCCACTGACAAGGAAATTCAACTGACCTTTGCATTGACCTTTCTTGCAACAATTGACATGATGTGCCATGGAAGATCTACAGCACCACAAAACATATTTTCATCTCAGTGGAATGGTGAACATCCAGATCTGTTGCATTTGGGCAATGGAAAGATTTCATGTTTTCCATCAATTCTACTAATCTTTGCCTGAAGTTACAGCCTAGTGTGGATTCATAGTTATGTTTATCCTTAGACCATTCTTCTTGAAAGAAGCTAGTCCCAATGGTTCTGTGACTTGCTCTGTGATGGCCCATATATATCAATATTATTTGTCATACTCCAACTTCAACAGCACCTTGAGTTAACCACTTTCATGCAAGGTGGAGCTCATTCATATATTAGACACTGTGTACAGCAGTTTCTGCAATAACATTTCATTGATAACAGAGTGATTAAGCTGGAATTTGAAAAATTATAGGCCTATAAATTTCCACTGTTGTCTGTTTGTAATCCTAATAGGAGATGACTTCCATGCCAAGTTTGTGACCTGGCATAGTCCAAAAGATGACTGTAAGGGTAATGTAGTTAACAAAACCATGGCCCAACACAACATTACTCACTTGAACACCAGCACCCTTCCGACCTACTCCTGTATCATGAGGGAAAGTTGGATCGGCCTAACGTTAGGAAATAGGCACATCACCCCTAGAGTTGATCACTGTTACACTACTGACATAGATTCTGCCAGTGACCATAGGTATATCTTCACCCAATTGAACACTACTAGTAATACTAATAATCATAATTTTTACTATACTTGCACTAACTGGCAATTATTCCGCGACACCTTCAATAATATTTGGACTGATACTCATCACAGTCACTATACTCAAGACACCTTAGACCATCTTGTCACCAGGTTTACAAATGCAATCACTAACTCTTACTTATTGCCTCTGAGGTCAAACATTGTAAACACAAAAAGGTTCCTTGATGGACCACTGAGCTAGAAAATAAGAAAAAAGTTATTAGGAGATTAAATAGGCAATTTAAAAATGAACAGGACCTAGACATTAAAGTCACACTTAGAGACCAGTACAGGCATGAACACAATGCGTACAAAACCCTTATAAATAAAACAAGGACTAACACTTGGAAGGATTTCTGTACCAACACTTTAGTCACAACCCCTGGTCAGAACCATACTACTTAGCTTGTGAGGAAAAATGCTAGCTCCAAACCCCCTCCACATCCAGCTCCCCAATGGTCGCTACACTAACAACATGGAAAAAAACTATCATGCACATCCACACCAGCCTTTACCTTTCAGATGACCCACAGCAGGATGACAGTACACAAGTAGTTATCAGAAGTTCTACACTCACTCTGCCTAACACAGATAATGATAATAACTTCACCTACATTGATATTTTGAATGCCATTCGTTCGCTCACCAATAACAAAGCCCCAGGCCTTGATGGCATAACCACTAAAATGATAAAACAAGCATATGAGGCCAATCCTACAGCGTTTGTAATTCTCTTCAATATCTGTTTGAACACTGGCCTTTTACCTACTCAGTGGAAAAAGGCTAGTATTAAATTGATTCCCAAACCCACCAGCACTAACACTTACAAAAAATACAGACCAATCTGCCTTCTCCTAACTCTGGGAAAAGTGTTAGACAATCTAATGATTAATAGGATCACATGGTATCTACGCAAACGTAGAGCCCTGCACCAGAATCAGTTCGGCTTCTCTAAAAACAAAGGAACTGTAGATGCCATCCACCAGGTTGTTAATTACATCCATCAAACTCACCTTAATAATCAGCATATGGCAATAATCAATATTGACTTTAGAGGCGCCTTCAATCATGCCTAATGGCCTTTTATCCTGCATACATTACATGCTCATCACTGCCCTCAAAACCTTTACAAACTTTTTCAGTCCTTTCTTAGCAACAGGTGTGCAGGTTTTCATACAACACAAAATAAAATAGTCATACCCATCACTCAAAACTGCCATCAGGGATCCTGGTCTGGTCTTGGTCTCTGGAACATTGCCTATAAATCTATCCTGCACTTAAATGACACCCTGCCTCCTGGCTGCCGCATACAGGGCTATGCAGATGACACAATTATCCTAGCTTCACGCAGAAACTGTGAATGCTTACAGGACATATGTAACGACATTCTCAATAAAATTCACCAGTGGAGTATTAAGCATAGGCAACCCATTAACACAGACAAATGAGAAAGCATGATAGTTGGTAGGAACAAGACACTCGTCAGGAAGCTTGCCCTTCAAACAGGTGCTCACAGAATAAAGCAAAACAATGGAAATTAAATATTTAAGTGTTATTCTTGATGAGAGACTTAACTTCACACCCCACATCAAATACATCACAGACAAAGCTAAAAAGACAGCCAATGCCCTCATTAGTATTGCTAGGAATGCATGGGCCCTTGGCCCTAATGCTACTAAGCTCATTTACAGGGGTGCAATTCAGCCACCATTCCTCTATGCCATACAGGTCTAGGGCCACATACGAATTATGGCTGCCAAAGTCCATAACTGTAAAAAATTGTTATCTGTTCAAAGGATTGCAGCTCTCTGCATTTGTAAGGCTTATAGGACCGCACCCATTAGTGCTCTTTTTGAAATTTCAAGATTGACCTCCATCAACTTAGAAATTAAATGCATTATTTGGCAGGAAAATCTCGTCACCTTACCCTGGTGAGATTATAGCGACTCAGATGTTGACAAAATGATTAGAGTAGGGATTAAAGTAGGTAAGATTCCCCCCAGTTTGACCTTGATCGACAATATCAAAAAATTCAGCATTGACAAAAATACCCTCCCAACTTACGATTACCACCCCTCCCATCAGCTTGCCCCTGACATTTACTTCAAAGATCCAGGTGATCATCCCATGTTTAGGATTTACACTAACAGTTCCAAGATGGGTGATGATGTGGGTGCCGCTTCTGTAGTTTACTTCAACTTTAGGCCATGAGCTCAACAACGCTTGCTTCCGTCTAGGTACACAGTTCTCAATAGCACAGGCAGAAACTTTAGCTATTTATATGAGCTTAATTCACATTAGGCATAGGAAGGACAAAAGACACTTCTTACACTATTGCATTTATTCTGACAGTAAGGTAGCTTACACAGGATTGCAAAGTCTGATAACCACTTAAAACTCGTCCATCTCATACACCACATTCTCAGACACTTAGACAACAGCATTAGAATAGATTTCCAATGGGTCCCGGATCATGCAGGGGTTCTTAGCAACAACACCGCTGACTGTCTTGCCAAACAAGCTGCAAAGTCTTCAGTCACTAGTATTTTCAGTTACATTCCTACCTTGTACATTAATAATCACATCAAGAAGCAAATCTTCATTCTCTGGCAAGACAGCTGAGACCAAAACACCACTGATAGGCTCACCTACACTTTCATCCCTAATTCTTTGCCACTTTTACCCTAGTTACACCCTCACTCAGCTACTTACAGGACATGGCAAATTTAAGCAATACCTAGATAGATTTAACCTTGGGGATAATCCACAATGTGATTATGGTATTCAGGAGGACCAAACACCACTTCACTTAGTTTTTCACTGCAATAGGTACAATCACATTAGGGAAAGTTTAATGAGAGATGCTATTCTTGAAGAGTACAACTGGCCTTGCAACCTGCACCAACTCATTCACATGCATACAATGTTCCATCATCTACTCACATTCATATCCCTTTGTGGGGCTCTTGAGAGAACTCACTCTGGAGGCACAAATGGCAATTAGCTTTCCAGTGCCCACCAGTGGCCAAGCGGTCTTTGTACCTTGAACACTGGGAGTTTGGTCTTGGGTTTGTGCCTCACTCGGACAGGCTGGCCACGTGGAGTTTTCTGGGTTTTCTCCACATCTTTAACACCTAAATGGGGGTCAGTTTCCCTTAAAAAGACTTCCCAGCAGGCATCCCCCTAGACAGATCGCCCAAGAGTTGCATTGTCATAACTTAACAAACAAACAAACAATTAGCTTTCCTTAGTTTTGTTTTAACTGTCAATATATAGCTACCTTTCAACTTTGTATTTTAATTCTTATTTTCTGTCTTCTTTTTCAGTCTAAATTCGATTAGTCCTAGTTGTAAGTTAGATTAGGGACTGTCAGCTTGGTTTCTGGTTAGGTTATATAGGTCAGATTAAATTAGGGTTTGTTAGCTTTAGTCATCTGGTTATGTTCGTCCTAGGTTATGTTAGGTTGATTTAGTTAGGGAGTATTTATTTTTTTTAAAAGTTAACTTAAATAAATACATTTGAAAATATTTAAAATAAAAATACATTTTTTGGGGATCTTGCTCGTTGGTCTTTCTGTCCGTTCGTCTCATCTGGTTTGTCATTGTGTTCGTCTGCTTTTCACACTGTCTGTCTAGCTGTTAAGTAGCATTAAGATTCTCAATCACATTCAGTTTTATTAACATTAAGTAGATATAAGTCTTCCTACTAACAGCCACTTCACACTAACTTCTACATTTAGCTATTCATCATGGCACTCAATTATTAGTGTTCGCTACACTCAGGTTTTCTTTTAGATCCTTCGGAGGACTACGGCCTTGCAGCCTAAAAAATGCTCACCAACATCAAACATAGAGGATACTTGTTGTACTTTCGTGTATCCGTGAATGAATCAAGAAAAAGCGGGATTAAACAACAAGAACGTTTTATTGCTTACACATATCCGACTTGGAATTTTTTTTATACAAAAAAACACAGGTGGCGCTTGACTTAAGCACAGCCTACAAAAATATGATTAATCTTAACACTCCTCCTTAATCATATTACAGCGTAACTTTTCGAATATTACACGATTCAAAGGTTTTGTTAGTATGTCAGCAAGCTGATCGGCACTTTTAATATGTTGCAGTTCAACAGTCATGCCAATATGCTGCTGAATAAATTTTCTCTGTATCTCAATATGCTTTTTACCCTTGGTTATCTTTCCTCGGTGAGTGTTTTTAAGCATGTGAATTGCCGACTGATTGTCGACAAGCAACAAAGTAGGTTCTTCATTTTTTAATAACCTCAGTTCAATCCCTATTCTTCGCACCCAGCAGATATCATCGATAGATGAAACTGCTGCACGATACTCGGCTTCAGCGGTTGAGTTCGCCATGAGACGCTGCTTTCTTGAATACCATACAATTGGACCTCCTCTCATGATAAGAACTCCACTTGTAGAATGTAAACTATTGGCGTCTCCTCCGTAATCCGCATCTGTATATGCTATCAACTTCGGATCTTGGTTAAAAAATATTCCAAAATGTGTAGTTCCTCTCAGATACTGAAAAATTCTTTTGATCATCTTCCAGTGACTTGTCAAGGGTCGATTACTGAATCTACTCAGGTAATTGACGGCGTAGCTTATATCTGGACGGGAGATTGTTGCTAAATAAAGCAAGCTTCCGATGGCTTCGAGATAACGATTTTGTTTTTCTAGTGGCTGGTCATTGATAAGGTTTTCAGAATTCGTTTTCATTCCTGGCTCCATTGGTGTATTCATGGCGTTCACTCTGTCATACCTAAATTGTTTCAAGATCTTTTCTGTGTAATCAGGTTGACTCACAAAAATTCCTTCAGACGACACTTCGATCTTCATACCTAAGTATGTCATACATGATTGTAAAGTTCTTTTATAAGTAATTTCAAACTTGTCATTCAGTAACTTCAGAATCTTGAAGATATCCTCCTCGTTTTGGGCAGCAATGAACCCGTCGTCTATGACCAATACTATTATCACACTTCTGTCGTTGTTGTAATAAACGTTTTTTCTTACCATAGGATTTGTTGTAACAAATCCTATGGTAAGAAAAAAGTCAGAGATTTCATCATTCCAATCTTTGGCGGCTTGCTTTAAACCGTACAGACTCTTTTCAAGCTTGCAAACCTTTTCTGTCCCATCAGAGAATCCTTCTGGCTGGTTCATATATATTTCTTCTTTGAGATTGGCGTGCAGGTAAGCTGTCTTAACATCAAAAACTGTTACTTTCATTTTACTGGATGCTGCATGACTGAGCACGAGTCTGATGGATGCGTGTCTACCTACAGGACTAAAGGTATCTGAATAATCTATGCCCTGCCTTTGCTCGAATCCCCTTACAACAAGTCTAGCTTTCATCCTGCCGTCCTGTTTACGACGTAATACCCATCGGCATGTCAGAGGTCTCGCATATTTTGGAGGTTCCACCAGGCTCCAAATCTTCAATTTGATCAGGCTGTCGTACTCGTGCCGCATAGCCTTATACCATCCTTTGTCCTTCAAAGCATCTTTAACTGAAATATCCTCGGTTTCTCCTATCATGGCATGGTTGTGAATAAGTCCCTTCTCATAATCGTTGAATCTGGTTGGTGCTTTTAATTTTCGGCGATTTCGTAAACTTTGTTGAATTTCCTCTGGCGTTTCTGGTCCTCCATCAGTTTCTTCTGGAGTGATGTGTCATGAATGATTCTGTGAACATTTATGATCTGAATCCTCTACGGTTTCATTTTCAGTTTCGGACTCTTCTATCTTCTCTTCTGTTCCCTTTTCTTTCATGTAGGTCTCGACTTCGGCAGTGCTTCCTTTAGTTTCAGACTTTTCATTGAAAATCACATTGTCAGTGCAGACGACCTCCTTCTCATCTGGCAAGTAGACTCTATAACAAGGTGAATCGAGATCATATCTGACGAAAATTCCTTTCATAGACTTTCTCTCCATCTTTCTCCTTTTATGATCTTCAATCAATATGTAACACTCGCAGCCGAAACTTTTCAATTTCTAGATGTTTACCATACGTCCAAACCAAAGTTCGGCAGGACTTTTATCATCTATAGAGCTCTTTCCTGTTTGATTAATGGTGAACACAGCGTAGTTAATAGCTTCAGCCCAAAGATTTTTGCTTAAGTTCCTGGCATGTAAAACAGATCGAGCTGACTCCACTATGGTGCGCATCTCCCTCTCTATTCGTCCATTTTGCTGCGGTGTATACGTGTTTGTCCTAGTATGTAAAACTCCAAGCTCCTCCAATAACTCCCTAGTAGTCGAATTTTTTATTTCTGTCCCGTTGTCAGACCTTAGGCTCTTCACTTTTCTTCCAAATTGGTTTTCAACTAGTTTCATGTATTTACCCAATGCTGCAGGGGCTTCATCCTTGGTTCGTAAAAAATAAACAGTCCTAAAATGAGAAAAATCGTCCTTGAATAGGAGAAAATATCTTGCTTTTCCCAGAGATAAGGTGTCTATTTCACCTAAGTCAACATGTATAAGATCCAATACTTCCTTCGCTACCTTGTTATTTCTTGGGTGAGAGATATGATGTTGTTTGCCGTAGACACAGCCAATACAAATGTTGTTGTCCCAGTCATCAATATATCTTATATTGTTTCTGTCCAAAATACTCTTGCAGTACTTCACATTCTGATGTGCCAGCCTTTCGTGCCAGACTTTGATTGAGTTGGCTATCATGCACATT
>NW_019384346.1:1394901-1457212 GCF_000671375.1 Centruroides sculpturatus
AAGATCGTCCATGGGAAGCCTCGCCATTCACAAAGCCAGGGTAGTGTCGAAAGAGCTAATCAAGATATCGAAAATATGCTCTGTACTTGGATGCAGGACAACAAATCTGACCGCTGGAGTGAAGGACTACGTTTCGTTCAATTTATGAAAAATAGAGCTTATCATTCTGGGTTCAAAAGAACACCATACGAAGCTCTTTTTGGCTGCAAACCTAAAGTAGGGATTTTTTTTCTACCAGAATTAAAAGACATAAATACAAAGGAGCAGCTAGAAAAAGTAATAGAAAGCGTCAAAACAATGGAAAAAGGTGAAACTAATCAGATTATGCAAGATGAGATTGTAGTCGTTAGTGGAGTAAACCAACACGATGAAGACATGCTTACTGAAGAGATTTCCGTTTCTGATACCTGTTGTGTGTGTTTAAAGGAAACAAGTGATGCACTTGCATGCAAAAAATGTCGTCAAAAAATTCATANGTAGTTTACATTTAGTAGTAATTTAATAATTAATTAAGAAATGATTTAATATTTTATCGTATTTTGTTATTTGAAAGATCTGTCATGTTGAAGTAAAGGGCTTGCTGTGACGTCACATAGATCCAAGGTCACGCTAACAAATATACGGGATCTGGCAGTTTAAAGTCACATCTCACAGAGGAGTGTTATAGCTATGCGCTTTTCACTCCGGAAGAAACAGTCGGTCTTATAGAAGACGACCAATCCGAGGAAGACAGGATAGAGGTCACTAAGTAACCAAAGCCGGTCTTATAAGAGACGACCCTCGCGAGAAAGGGAGACAGAATACCTTCCGGGAGGACTGGGAGGGAAAGCTGGCCCCTATTCAGGAGTCAGTGGCAAGGAGGAAAACCCGGAAAAAACTCCCGCTGCTAGCTCGTCCGAGTGAGGCGCGAACCCCCGATCGAACTCCGGTGTTTAGGGTCTGGTCACCACTAACAAGTGGAGACGGAGTCCACTCGGCCACCGGTGGGTCTAGTTTAAAGTCCTTGGAATGCAACAGTTAAATCTCGTTAAATCTCGAACACGCGTGCCACCTTCACATTTCTCAACAATCTCTTTTTTTCAGTTCCGTTGTGATTCTAGTCATTTTTTTATTTTTCTGTTGCCCTTTTGCAATTCATGATTAATAAAAATAATAAAATGTTACTTACAAATTAAAATCAGAAGAAATTCAAGAAAGTTATAAACCGTAGCACCGCGAACGTCTAGTCTAGTGTAGTACACCGGTAGTGCTACTTGTTCATAGATGGCGCGTATAATTGAATTAAGTCGTATACCAAACAAAAGTCGTATACCGAGCAAAATTTGTTTCGTCCAAACAGGACGTATTCCGAATTGGACGTATTCTAAAACAGACGTATACTGAGGTTCCACTGTAGTTTGTCTTGGAGACCATTTGGGCGCCCCTCTGCGAATGGCGCCAGGGACATTATACAACAGGACATTATACATTATACCCTTGCCCCCTCGCTACACCACTGTTCGAATGGCTGCTGGCTCTGAAAACTTTCTTTCGTTCCATGCTAGAGCTAAAAGGAAAGAAAACCAATGGAATTGTTTGGCTAGACGCGCGGGGTAATGCTCGCATAACGAGAAACAACGCCACACTGAGCAGGAAAACGTCACCCTTTGTTTTTGCAAAATTAACAGCGAGGTCACACGAGCACGCTGACAAAATCCGAGGCAACCGCCGAAAACCGAGACAAATTTTTCGTGGAAAAAAATCGACGAAAACCAAAACCGACGATAACCGAAGTCAACGAGGTATTACTGTACTTTCATAGCGGTATCAAAGTTATTTTCAAAATTTATCAATGATATGAAAGTTATGAATAAATTTTAGCATGTTATAGTTTAACGAAGATATCGATATTTATTAGAATAATCAACCTGCAAACAGTGCAACTTTTTTACATTTGAAAAAAAGACATTTCACATTTTTTGCGGAGTACAAATTTTATGAAGTCATTATTTGTTATAAATATCAACACAAGAAGTTCACGATTATTTAAACATTCTTTCACGTTGATGTATGAAAGTGAAAGTTGTATATGGCAAAAGAAGAATGAGATTAGAATTAATATACTCTCATATACATATTATGTATCAACACTTAAAAGCTCTTCTTTCTAGCTTTAACAGTTGCAAACTCGGAAATCACATCTTCAAAATTTATATTTTGTGTTGACTCGTGTTCTATTGCTAATATGTTAAGATTGTTAAATCTCATTTGGGTCATTGTTGCCCGCATGTAATTTTTAATTAATTTTAGTTTGCTGAAACTCCTCTCACGCGAAGCAATTGATAAAAATTTACTATTTGGAGGGCCGACTCTCTCGAATGTTGATCGGCGGATAACAGGTGAGTCCAGATAGCGACACAATCGATTTAGACAGTACAGTACAATAAAATACGATATTGATTGCATCAAAACATCCAACAGTCCACGTTACATATCTCAATTACTTTTATGATAATAATTTGTGAAATTTCTTACTCTATCCCAGGGAGGGACAAGTGCATCGTTTGCCTTTTTCTGCCATGCAAATGATGATGATATAGAAGTTGTTATATTGCAAGAGATTAAAGGATTATTAAAAGACCATCAAACAGCTTCAAAATAAAACTGGATTAGTGGGAGGGTTTATAACGACGTAATGTACGCGAATTGCCGAGCGGAGTGAGGAACAAACAGCCAAGGAGGCAGAATTTAAGTCGACTTTGTGCTTGCTTATAATGCGCACCCTAAGATAAAAAAAAAATATCTAAAAAAGATGCACATTAGAATCGAGAAAATAAATACTAACACGCATTTTATTAGAAATTATTTTTATTGTGTGCCATCTAAGTGTTTTTATTACGTTTATCTGAATAAATTTCTTTGTAGCAAAGTTTTACATTCAACAAAATATTTTGCCAAATCCGAGAAAAAAATTTGTCGAAAGAAACTTTCCTTTAGAAAATTTAATTAAAATACTCGAAATATTACATCTATGACGTAGAACTCGTGACGTAACGCGTGACGCATTGCAACGACAAATTCGAATTCGTTCCATTTCGTATTGTTGCCGACGCCATCTTGGAAATTTATGCTTTCCGGAAATTGCGAGTTCTTTTTCCCTCCATTTTGACATTTTTCGTACGAATTTTAATAACCAAAGCTTGCATAACGTAGGTAACTTAATATTTTTTGATTAATAATTTATGAAAATTAAATACCTTAATTTAAATTAGATACGCTTCTTTAAACCTAGATTTGCTGCCTGTAAAAATACGGAATACGTTTTTATAATTTTATTTCTTACAAATTTCTTAGCGATATTTTAGAAGGTTGTTCCATTTGGCATCGAATTAAATTAATTTATCAGATTACAAATAATATTCGCTTGGATATTGTCTTTTTAAAAGACAATAAATGCGCTGTATTAGAAAATTTTAATGTTTAATTAATGAATTAATCATCTGGATCTTTTCTAATTAATTAAACACTTAAATTACTCTAGGAAGAAGTATCATTCTCAAATGTTGTAATCCATTTTCCAAAGAGACGTCGAAACATTTTGGAAACTTCTTGTGCTCAAAACAATTAACAAGCAGCAAAACAACAGACCGGTAAGGCGTTTCAATTTTCATTCTACTATCTTATGATACATTGATGCAGTAAAAAATGATATATAAAAGTTAGAATCTTTATTGCCTAGTCTATAAGTTTATTATTGTACAGCATTTCGCTATTCGGGTGAGAGACAATATTCTAGAGTCCTCTCTGTCCAATGAACATGCCATAGTAGATAGAAGATTCGTATTAGTCTAATAGAATAATCTGACAACTAGAAGTTATAGTTATACTGACGGGTATAATCCATTAAGTAGGACAGTAATTCCATATACTTACCGAAAGTTATCTTTTGGGGGGTACTTTTAGAGTTTTCTCGTTTTTCGTTTGGGAATATTATGGCACTTAATCGCCTAATTAATCCAGTTACAATTTTACAAATAATTGAGATAAATTCAACCGGCAAAATCCCTTTTATTCGGTTGGTAGACTGGAGATTTCGGGTTCATTTCGTAGATTTGTTGTCTCCACTTTACATATTATCCTGAGCATTAAAATAACTTAATATTATAGAAAGACATTAACATGATCTCAGGTAAGTGTTATTCAGTTTTCCATCTTATATTTAGTATACATAATTTAAGAATTAAACAATACGATATGTAATTATTCTCTTACTATCCATAATATAATATATATTGTACTATTTAAAATAAAAAATATAATTAATTTTGATATTTTATCACAAATATAATTATAAATTTTTCGTGGGCAGCATCATAGCCAAGTGCTGTCATGTAAAAATATAATTTTGAAAAAAAAGGGCCACAAATACAAAAACAAATTTAATCATATATACAGGATAAAAACACAAATAAAAATAATTACCAATCTAAAAAATATAACATAACACTAAAATTTAACCAATGTAATTCTAAAATGTATAAAAAATACATAATTAATCAATATAAACAATCGAAAAACTAACATACACCGAACAATGAAAAAAAAATTCCGAGTGCCGGATCAGACTTTATAAACACCAACGACGACAACAGAAGGAGTTCCGGAGGGCTGTAGGGCGGTCCGGAGGGACAGAGGTGGGTCAAAGCCTGGACAAGACTCTATACACACCGGCGACGACAACAGAAGGAGTTCCGGAGCGCTGTAAGGCGGTCCGGAGGGACAGAGGTGGATCACACCGGCGACGACAACAGAAGGAGTTCCGGAGCGCTGTAAGGCGGTCCGGAGGGACAGAGGTGGATCACACCGGCGACGACAACAGAAGGAGTTCCGGAGCGCTGTAAGGCGGTCCGGAGGGACAGAGGTGGGTCAAAGCCTGGACAAGACTCTATACACACCGGCGACGACAACAGAAGGAGTTCTGGAGCGCTGTAGGGCGGTCCGGAGGGACCCGTGTATTTCTCTATACGAGTACACGGGTCGATAAATACATGGATCTGTAATTTTCGATTGGACGTCCAGAAGAGGGGAAGGCTTGGATATGATGAGTGTTGAATCCCAAAAGTACGCAATAGTTAGGTACGCAATAGTTAAAAGCAACGAATTAGTTCGGTGTGGCCAAAGTCGTAAAAAAGTACGCAATAGTTCGGTACGAATTAGTTCGAAAAAAAGTACGAATTAGTTCGGTGTGGCCAAAGTCGTAAAAAAGTACGCAATAGTTAAAAGCACGAATTAGTTCGGTGTGGCCAAAGTCCGGTAAAAATTGCGGAAAATACAGATCGGCGGGATGATGACTCTTCAGAACGGGTAGGCAATTTTGCTCCACCTTCTTTCCCCTCTATTTGTATTTGGGGTTATTTCCCCCAGCTTTTCTAATGGCCAAATGTAATAAGGTTATGCAAGGTTGTTGGTTCAATCTCCGATTTTTGTCAGACTTTGTTCGATGGGTAGTTTTGATTGGAATGAAGTGTTATTGGTGGGTAAATTTTCTGTTGAATTTCTAAATTTAGGCTTAAATAATTTTCTTTATGTTTAAACAAAAGTTAAGTAAGATTAAGATCGTCGAAGTTACAGCCCGGGTTCTCACATAATATAATATGATTATATTATAAACCTCAAACAGTATATCCACTACTAATCACGGGGATCATATTCGAACCAGGATCATTTCCGAGAAAAAACAGAACAAGAACAATTTAATATTTTTTCATTTGTCTTTGGAGACGTTTCAACTGTTCGTTGTGGGTTCGAGCTTTTTCGATATTTGTGGAATCCACGAGTTTACTGAAATAATTTGCAGTAGACGGATTCCCTAGTCCAGTTGCCATAGCATGAGCCGCCAAATTCTTTCTCGAATTCCTTTGTGTGAGGTCCTCCTAGATAATCCGAGGAAGGAATAGGGGACATTTGGAAGTGTTTCGGCTGATTTGAGAGACGATGTTTCTCGTGGAACTGTTTTATTGTCTTTCAAATTCACTTCAGAAAATTGTTTCTTGAACGATGTCGTCGAAACGTGGATAATGTGATATTGTCCCACCGAGGAGGAAGTCGGAAGAAATTCATTAGACTTCACGGAAGTGGACCAATTTTTCAATTTTGTGAAAAGTTTCCTTCTGTTTTGAGGTGAATACGTGTTGTACTTTCGTGTATCCGTGAATGAATCAAGAAAAAATGGCGGGATTAATCAACGAGAACGTTTTATTGCTTGCGCATATCCGACTTGGATTTTTATACAAAAAAAACACAGGTGGCGCTTGACTTAAGCGCGGCCTACAAAAATATGATTAATCCTAACACTCCTCCTTAATCATATTACAGCGTAACTTTTCGAATATTACACGATTCAAAGGTTTTGTTAGTATGTTAGCAAGCTGATCGGCACTTTTAATATGTTGCAGTTCGACAGTCATGCCAATATGCTGCTGAATAAATTTTCTCTGTATCTCAATATGCTTTTTACCCTTGATTATCTTNTTTATTGCTTGCGCATATCCGACTTGGATTTTTATACAAAAAAAACACAGGTGGCGCTTGACTTAAGCGCGGCCTACAAAAATATGATTAATCCTAACAATACGTCTTTAAATTTGCTTCCGTAGTGGGAAGCAATTCAGAAAACTGATTATAACAAAATCGGGGGATACAGTTTGGCATTGCAGTTACATATCTATAACCTACATCCAAAATTTAAATGCACCACTCGATAGTTAAAGGATCAAAGAATTCATTACGTTGAGTGGGGACTGTGACGCATCGCGCGCGGCGGAGGGGGAAGCGCCGCCATTTTGAGGTCGTTTCGCCGCGTCACATACTTTCCGTTTAGTATACATTTTGACTCGGAGAAGCTACGACGCTCGTTTGAGTTTCAATTTACAGTTCTCGTCAATATTTATCGATTGCGTACAAAAACATTAGTGTGGATATATATGGTGTTAAAGTTAAAAATTAAGAATGTCGGACTATACTCGTCGAAAAGACAAATCAAAATATATAAATCGTATACGGTTGGAAAGGCCTTCTCAATAGCAATCCAGTGATACACACAAAACAACATATGATAGAGTGAAGCGGTGCTGGGAACGTAAAAATATTAACCGTTAGACCGAGACTCCACTACAATAAAAACGGCGTAAAACCCCTCGCCGTAAAAGCTTTTAATCACGTGACTCTGATATTTTACGCCTTAGCTGGTCGTAAAACCAGCGTAAAAGCGAGTTGAGCAGTGTTCAACTTTCGATATCATTACGGCCGTAAAACGGTACCATCCACTTATCAGAAGTCAGTGAAATCTAGGTCATTGTGACACAGTGCGAAAAAGACGGAAAGCTTAGCTTTTGTTTATGTTCCCTCGAGGCTATTCTAGAATAGATCTGGAAAGATTTATCGAAAACATCAGGTACTATTCGTGTATCTACAGAGGTATCCCGATTATAATAATGGATGCCTAAAACACGCGATATGGACGGCCAAAGGAAAATCCTTCACTTTAAAGGAGTATATAATAAAAAAGCTAAGCTTATACGTGTTCTATATTATCTTAATAATACTATAATAAAAGTTAATATATGAAAGTAAATATATTATTTTTACTACATTTGTAATTATAGTACAGTAAAAACTCATTGAATATAATCATTGTCTTTATATCGATATATCACGTATACAACCGTAACTTCGATAGTACCGTCGCCGTAAAAACTTCGCTAGTCTCCATCGCAATCCAGACGCAAACGCAAATAGGTCACGGGATTAAAAGATTTTACAACGAAGGTTTTTATGCCCATTTTTACGTTAGTGGAGTCTCGGCCTAAACGTACACGTATTCACGTAAAACACGCGGCTGTGTCCCGACACAGCCACACCCCACTTTTTCTTCTCAGAATAAATGTCTCCGAAATTAATCCAGGCATGTAGAAAATTGAATTTTTCGGAGTTTGTCCATCTCGAATATATTGGATTCCGTTCCTCATCATCCGGCCGCCCCAATGAGAGTCTGACCAAATCTATAATGGGCTTCATTATAGGTTCGGCGGGCATGGGATGAGGAATGGGCCGAATCACACCCCGAAAAATTTCTGGTTTTTTCCGACCCATGTCTCCCAGTGGTAGGGCTACTTCCATAAAATCACCGGACTTTGGTCAAGTCTGATTCGCACGTTTCTAACGGGCTGGTCAGATGGAATTTTCCAGGTTTTCTTCGTGTTTGTAAACACCTAGAAGCCAAGTTTCCCCATAATCCTCTCAGATGCATCCATTCCTTTGGCAATTTCCCAAATGTTTTGCCGTTTCCCACCAAACCAAATCTAAATTCTGACTTAAATTTGTGCCAAAAGATCAAATAAATTTACACTGAATTTTACGCTAGTATCGTCAGTAATGTCATTATAACTACCATCATTTTAATTGCCATTTAAAGACAAATTATTACCTGTTTCATTTCATACGTTATTTTAATGAAAATATTCTATCCTTCATCCATTCAACAGCCAGTGTTTGATAAAAGTATTACATAGTTCGTATATTTTATCTTGAGTAAAACAATTATATTCTTTCATTAGCTTTGCACAATAAATTATACAGTAATTTATTTATTTGTATGATTTAATTTGAATTTTCCAAACTATATAGTAATAATCATTGATTTGTAAATTGTTTTTTATTTTGTGCAGTAGTGTACAGGTACAATAACTTTCGGTTAAGTCCTGAACTTAAAGATTTGAGTTTCCTCTGAAAACTATTATTTTTTATCTTCGCAATTTTCCCAATTTAATATATTTGCTTTCGTGATAAACTATACTCCGAACACGAACAATCAACTAGAAAAACTTATTCAAAAATAATATATAACTGGCAAGTGTGCATGTGACAGTCTATGATTAGTTTTGTCCATTCACATGCTAGGCATGTAATATAAAATTTAAAAACTATACACAATCTCTTCCTGGAACTTTTCAAACACCTTGTAAACTTTTAATGTTAAGGTACTTTATTGTATTCTATTTTGTAAAAAGATTTAAAATAAAGATAGTAAATCAACAAAAGGAATGTTTAATGTGAAAAATACAAAATATTTTACATTTTGGAATGTTAATATCCATTAAATATGGCACTTATTAACAGTGATAATACAACAACTTTTAGCATCAAAATTCTTTGGTTTCATTTCAGGTATAAATAATATCACATAGTTCAAAATATTATGTATTATAAATTTCTTCTGAAAATACAAAAATTGACAACTAACAATTTCATAAAAATTGATTGAAGAAATTTGAATATTTTAAAAATATAGAGATGAAAAGACTAGAATTATTTTAAGTGTTAGAAGGTTAAAATGTACGATTGACACCCGAGAGCCCCAGTTTATCTAACACTTTAAATCCCTTCTCTTCATATTCTTCTTTGGACATCCAGAAACTATCTCTGTCTTTGGCCGATTCTGCCAATACCGATCCCCCAATAAATACCATATCTTTTCTTCTTGGAGGATCCTCTATTCTTAGCCTAAATTTCTAATAAGAACACAAATTATTGCAGTAATTATAATTTATTATATTTAATTTAATTATTTCAACTCACTGCTAGTTTCTCGATGTCTCCTTTCAGTACGTTCTGAAGATACAACTGTTTCAATTCTCTCTCCAGTCGACTTGGAAGACCTGGATACATTGTACTTCCTCCAGAAAGAACTATATGTTTGTATAGTTCCGATCTAATGTCTAAATCTGCAGATTGTATTGTGCTGAATAATAGTTCCGCAAGGCCTTGTCCTTCTATATTTATCAAATGGGGTTGAAAGAGGGCCTCGGGTGCTTCGAACCTCTCCCCGCCAACTTTTATTGTACGACCGTCTGGAAGCTTTGTAATTCATACCAAATTATACCTTATATAAATGTTAAAATAAACAAAAAAAACATTATTAAAATACTAACCACATAATTTTTTACAAGAAAAGTAGTTTCTGTAGCTAATTTTTGTTCTTGTTCCACATTATAACTAATATAACACAGTTTCTCTTTCATCATACGAACAGTTTCAAAATCTGCACTATGATTAAATGCATATCCTCGTGCCAACAATAACTATAGTATGACAAAAATTGCATTCTTGGATTATTACTATTTAAAATAAACTCTTATTAATAATAACAATTAATATGTACCTTTATTAAATATTTAGTAATATCTCTGCCAGCAATATCTAATCTTTTTACAAGATGAGGCATAGTAAATCCCTCATAGATAGGATATATGTGAGTCACTCCATCTCCTGAATCGACTACCACACCAGTTATTATTCCTAAAATTAAATGGTTCTTTAAATATTTTTATATTACTATATATATAATTAATACAAATATTCAAATTATATTTCATTCAGTTCTTCTTAGAGGTTAATAAGCATCATTTAAGATGCTCAGAATAAAGAAATTTCATCATAATTTTCATAAAATTAACTTTTATTCTTTCAAATAATGCACTTCATATTTTTCCAAAATGTTTTAATAAGTTTATAATTATACATATATACTAAGGTATATTAAGTAAATTCAGAGTTTAATAAATACCTTGTGCATATAATGTAAGAATTGCTTGAATAGATATGTATACACCAGCAAACTGATAACGTTCAAACATCACCTGATTCAAAATTAAACAATTTATTTAAAATAGTTTTAAAATTATTCAAAAATAATTAAATGATGGACAAAATACGTGTAATCGCATGTGTATGCTATTTTCACACATTTTGTTTTCAGATTCATCAATTATAACATTAAATTATTGACTCTCTCAAGATATCATAATTATAGTTTTAAAAAAACTTGTTTTTAATTTTCTACTTTGAATAACTTAATTTGATTCAAAATATCAAGTGATCAAATGAAAAAAATTTGCAAAAAGTAGCATAAGGAGTTTGATAACAGAGTTCACAATGTCTGGAAAGCATCATCTTGCAAACTCTAAAGTGTATACTATTTAAATATTTAAAGTACTTTGTGATAATTGGGAAATGCCTTACTCTTCAGAACTGAGAATTTTTGTAGTGAAAAGTTACACAGATGCGCGTGCACACAAAAAATAAGTTATAATTTTTGGTATTGTGAAAATATCCTATCACCTGTGTCTACAAAGGTTTGTATTTACAGCTATCTTAATTTTATATTAAGACAGTTGTAAACATTAACCTTGTTTACTCAGACTACCAATGGTAGTCTGATGTTTGCATATAGAGAAAAAAAATTATCCGAGAAAACATATCAAAACACATCAAACATGAAGCAAATTTGATAAATCTGTTGAGACTATTGTATAAGTCTTTTCATATCAATATAATTATAGGAAAAAAAAATCAAACTTTGGCCTTATAAAGTAAGAGTTGTCAAACTTGTCCATGATTTATTTAGAGTTTCAAATGTTATTCTTTGAGTCAAGTCTTGAACACTTGTTTACTATGACATATTTCTTATTTGCATAAACTGGACAGTAGAAAACCAAAGTCCTCATGCAATTTGTTGCAAGTTCTCTTTTCATTTGATCACCCAGTATCATCTCATTGGAATTCTTTTAAGGTTTCTTATTTACTATTTCACTTTAGAAAAAAAGACTATTATGAATGTCTTCTCTGGATCAGTACTCTAGAGTACACGTTTTAGATAACTGAAAATTTAAAAAAATTGTAGTAATATATTTCAATAACTGTTTTATTTTCTACTGCCATTTAATGAATAATCATTTAAACAGAGTAAAATTTAATGACAGTAAATAACCTTAATGCCATTTAGCTTCAAAATGTTTTGCTTTCTTTTAAAAACAGTGCACTCTTGCTAATCCAAACTTTATTTACTGCATATTTTATTGGTACAGATTATGTTACACAGCCTATGAAATTTATTGTAAAAGTCATAGAAATATTATTAAATGTGTTGTGTTTTTAAGAACAATGAAAATTATTCACTGTATAAATAGAATAGATGAGATGATGATCATTTGACAAATTCAGAAATTATCTGGAACATTCCACAATTAACTAATACTGATGAAGATGAAGCAAGAAAAAAATCATTCTGAGAAACTCAAAAATGGAGATAATTAGTCAGTTTTAGCATTTGAATTCGGGAGTCTGCTGAAAACAAGATACTTATTCACTTACCTTTTATGGCAACTTTGTGACAAAGTTTTTGCCTTTAAATATTCTGTCCAAAAATAAGAGAGAAATCAGATTTTTTAAATATATAATTTGTAAAACACACTTCTTAAAAAATATATTATGAAATACTTCTGTGGCAATTCAAAAACAAAGAATGCTAACACACGGAAATAATTTTTGGATTTATCTATGAAGTCACTTCTTACTAAGGATATTTGTTGCAGTTATACATAAAAAAGGAAGTCAAAAATAACAGATATGAACTTTGGATTAGTGTAAACAACTCCATGCAACAATTAGTTTGGATTAGTGAGAATGTACTATGTATTAATATAAAATTAATCTATTTTATATCAACTGATAATAGTTAAAAATTAGTCAAAATTTATACACATTTAAATCTAAAATCTCACTTCTATCATTTTCTCTCTGTTTGAAGAAGGATTTAGTGGTGCTTCTGTTAGAAGTACTTTGCATTCTCTTGGATTAAGATTCATTTTACTTGGTCCAAATGTGTAATCCCAAACATGGCACATATCTTCCCAGTTTCTCACTATGCCATTTTCCATGGGATAGTTGATCTCCAACATGGATCGCAGTGCATTTGCTTCCTCACCAATCATCAAATCCTTTCAAAATATTTGATTTTAAGTTTTACAATAAAAAACAGCTCCTTACAATTATACATAACAGAATTTTAAAAATTTCTCATATTTTTCAATAATTACCTTAATTTCCAAATCGCCCACTTTATTTGTCGAACGCAAAACTGGCCGCCCGACAATCGACGGGAATGTGTACGTTGGAAAATTGGACCCGGCATAACCACATTTTACAAACTGAAATAATAAACATATTAAATATGTGATTTATTTTCAAAAAATATTTCAAATGATTAACTTATGGAAATCTTAATTTTGGTTGTTTAAATATAATAAAATAATTTCTACTGTATATATTTTTTACATGGAAATTCAGAAAAGGAGTGTCATTCATCCTAAGGACATTAATGTATGGAAGCAAATGTGTTAGAATGTATCTTTGACTATATTTAATTCAGTTTGGGTACTAAATGCTCTTATGAATCAATCAGATACATGGATATGACCTTAAACCAATAACATCTTTATAAAAATTTGATTATAATGTAAGAGGTTGCAAGATCTTATTGGAACATATAATATATTTTAAGTGTTCTACAAAGTGAAATAGCAGTTAAAACATTATCATGTATTGAGATAAATTAAGCATCACATTAGTCAAAACTCAACAAAAATATAAAAATTGAAAAATGAATTTCAGTGGAGTTTTAAGTCAATTTTGACTCAATATTAAAAATAGCAAGTCATGTGAAAATAAAAGACAATTTACACATTGAATGCAAGTGCAGATCTTGTAACAGTAACACAGTATGGAATTTCCTAGGATTACTAGTGTATGTTTTAAAGTTTTTCAATTTGTTTTCAAAAATTCTCTATTGTCATCTGCTAAAGCAAATTGTTGCAAAAGTAGAGAAATCACAAGCAGATTTATCAGTACTACAATGCCTGGAACTAAGTAAAACATCTTATATTGTAAGAAAGCCATACTGGCATTAAAACTATTAACACTGCAATGTAATAATCTAGTGTTTTTATTTAGGATTTTTCCATGACCTCAGTTTAACACGTTCATGTTCTCCCAAGGGGTATGTTATAACCATATTCGACCGTAAGTTAACATATTAATTCCTTTTATATCGGCAAATAACATAATCGACAATTTCATTTAGAATCATCGGTCAACGAGCAAGTAGGCATTTTTCGTAGCACTTCAACGTTACTTTGGATACGGAACGGTTTACACCAGAACACGATACAAATTTTGGCCATAGAAAATATTAATAATACAACAGCTTTAACGATCCATTGTATTAAAATCAATTCAATAAACAATTTACACTTAAACTATATCTACAGTTTATTATTATTACACATAACAGCAACAGTTATAGACCAATAGAGTACATACAATTTAAATTTGTGTCGGTTTATTTAACGTATTCTTAAAAACAAATGACAAAATCTGTAATATAATCAACGAAAACATTAATTAAATCTTAAAAATGTAGTTGCGAAAAGAACTAAATTTCACTTAGAAATTTAGTCAACATTATTTCGACAAACATTTAATATCGCTATCTTTACTACACAACCCCAGATCAAACATAGGACTGCGTGAAAAGGATAGCAGAAGTATACTTATAGGTAAGTCAATAAAGGATATAGGTAGAAGTTACTTTCGGTCATATGTTTATATAAGCATAAAGTAACTTCTACCCAAATTTGTAACAATAAGTGTAAATGAAAGTTTAATTTTCCTACAAAGAGATAAGACAATTTTTATACATATAAAGTCTACATAATTCACATTTAGGCTCCAATCTGAAAGAAAATACAATGTGTAACTCCTTATAGAGGAGGGCAAGACACACCATACGTTTTTATCGGCGCTTCTTCAGAATACCACTTGTTAACCACCTAAGATTTTGAGAACAGAAACCATTGTTACGTATATAAAATTAATAATTAAATGGTACGAAATCTCACCCCGGAACCGTTATCGCAGACGACGATCCTTCTACCACGACTATCCATCTCCCTCGCTTACAAACTCTTAACGCCCCCACGCCCCGGAAGTTACTTGCGCAATTTTAAAAATTGATAAATGTTCGGTTTCGGCCGAATTAATGCGGCGCATCCGTTATTAATAAATAATTATAAAGAAATAACTCCGATGTTTTAATCCGATTATTGACATTATTATTATTAAAATAAAATATTTATTAAATTTCTTGTTTTTGTTTTGTTATTAAAACAACACAAAAACAAGAAATTTGTCGCTTGGGGGCGCTAGCGGCCGTTTTGTCGGGAGGGAAGAGAACACGTGTTTGATTTCAAATGTGGAAATGGACAGCTTCGGTCGTGTTGCTTTCGTTTGTTCTAAACAGGATCGATTGGACAACCACTTACTTATATTTCTTCGGTAAGATAAACTCGTTCTGCACATTTCAATGCTGTTTTATTTCAAGCGAATCGTATTGCTTTATGCATACGCGCCTATATGCTTTATAATGGAGATTAGCGAGCATACGATTGATTTTCAACACAAAATCGTAATTTTGAATAAAAGATTGTTTTCAAAAAATACGAAAACTATTCCATGTTACAATGAGTCGGGATTATTTGTCGAGAACAATCGAACCGCGTGGAAATATAAGTCGTGACGACATATTTTCACGTGGTTCGATTGCTCTACATTTTTCGCATTCATTTTATACTGCAAAAGCTGGGAAAATAAATAATAAGTACAAAAATAGAAAAACATTTTAAAAAAACAAAAACCATAATAGTAAACTTCTTAATAACTACCTGTAAAATAGTTTTGTTAAAACCACAAGTCCCACAGCCACGTGGTTACGAAATCATTAACAAAAATCTCGATTTTAATCAAATATTGAGTATTCGATCGCAAGTAAAGTGTTAAATAAACTTACCAGCTTACCTTTTACATAAATGTTTGTACTGTACGTTTTGGAATGAAATATTTAACGCAGAAAGATTTTTTTCTTCCTATCTGAACGTATGTGCAGAAAATAACTATAGCGTATTGATATAGGAGAATGCGAAATATACATTTCTTTTGAAATCTTCATTGTATTATGAGGAGAAAAAAAAAACTAAAAATCTTCGATATGAAAAATGATTGAGTAAAATCTAACGCTATCGATGTAAATGGATCGAAGCAAATAAAGAGCTTTATTCGAAATTCGAACTGAGCCTGAACTCTGAGCCCAATAGCACGAGTCCAATTACTCACGTGACTATCTCGTCTCCTATGATAGGAAGCAACGGAACAGAACACATCCATCACGTGATTCTTTTGTTCCAATAAATCTTTTGTTTTCTGGTATTGTTAGTAATTGTGTAAAAAATAAAGTATCCTTATTTTTTTTCCCGCAACGTCATAGTCACATTCCATTGACTACTGTTTTTAGATTTTTCCAGATTATTATTTTTACGAGAAGGCCATTATCGAATTATTCGGGAAATATTTAAGATGGAAAAACAAAAACAATTTTTCTATTATTCTAAAGTCTAAAGAGAAAATTGGATATTTTTAAAAATATAATTATAAAAAAAAGGCATTCAGAATAATTAATAGAGCTAGTTATTTGTATCAATACAATACACAGAATTTTGATTAAATATTATATATTTATTTCAAATTATTCCCATAAAAATATCTAGAATGTAAAATATTGCTGCATTGAAATAATCTTAATTCTCCATAATTTATCATTTAGTAATTTTATATTTTACTCCCTTATGCTATGATATCTATGAAACATTTTTTATTAGATAAATTTTAATTTCTAAAGTAAAGCATAATGAAGATATAAATGATGATAATTAAAAAAAATAATTGATTTGTCATTATTGTTTCTTAAATGGAAAAGGTTTAATATACTAATCAGATACATGGAAGTCAAGTATTAATCTATTTGATATCATTTTATTCAACTGTTTTTTTAAAACTCATTTTGCCTGCAAATACTAAGGCCTTTCTTTCCTCATACCCGTTGTAGATTGCCCACCAGTTGCCAAATGGATGAAACCACCAAACCGAATACTGGTAGTTGGTTGCAGGTTTGTACGGTACCTCGTTAATGGAGTTTTTCGGTTTTTTTTTTTTTTACCCCCGTTCGGCGGCCGTTTCTTTTGGAAGTTGTTCTTGTTAGGCAGACTACCAGTGTATTATATTGCATTTATCTCATCAATCTAATTTGATCCATTAAGGATTTAACCAGACCAATACAGAAATGACTGGTTGGTAAAGGGGACCTGAAACATTCAAGTGAAATCACTGATGAATGATTTAAATCTGGGATCTACAGAATGACAGGTTGATGCTTTACTGTTTTAGCCAACCAGCTGTCTCCTCAAAGCATTTGATAAACTCCAAATTTCAAGTACATCCAATGTTGATTATTTTGTGGGGTAAATGTAAAATTTCTGAGGTGTTAGAAGACTAGAAAACATTATTACTGACAAGAATCAATTGTGTGACTCCTCTGATGTCGTGTCAATGCACTGGGCCTAATGTTCCAGTTTTTACACATCAGAATCTGATCACTTTACTTAAACTTTACTCCGCATCTAGCATTAAATGCTGCCTGAATTTATTTTCAACTTAATAATTTTCTAAACAAATTTTTATCTACAGTTGCTTTTATATACTTCTATTACAGTATATACATGTTCTATGATTATAGTTAAATGTTTATCTATTTATATTTTATGATTCTAAAGCAGTGATTTTCCAGTATTTTTTGAAGCTAGCATCCTAACTGATAGAATTTTGTGAAATTTCCATGACACTGTTGTTATGAGAGAGAGATTGAAAACCATTGTTCTAGAAGAATAGAAAAATTTATTAAAATTATTTTAATTTCTATTTATGTTTACATCTATACTTTAAAGCATTCCTTTAATGAATATATACATTTTGATTTCAGAAGAGACTAAAACAAAATACGATTTAGTCATCGGAATCCTGTCATCTAGGTCAAACTTTCAACAAAGAGAAGCTATCAGAAAAACCTGGTTGAGCATTCTGAACAATTCTTCAATTTTAAGCAATTTTAATGCAAAAGCATGGTTTATTGTAGGCAACAGGGATTGTCCAATTCCTGTCGAATATCGATTGAATGATTATGACTGCCAGTTATGGGAAGCTAACGTTTCCGGTTTGTATTAATTAATGTATAATTTATACTGATGAACAGTAATTTTTGTTTGATGTTATTTATCTCTGGCAATTATTGATAATTTCTTAAATTATTAATAAAATTTATATATATATACAGTATATTTATTATAGTTTTTCGTAAATAATATATTTTCATTTTCATAGAATTTAAAACTCTTCTGTAAAATCTTTGTTACATAGAGATAAACACCACCTTATAGCTTCATCATTTCATTAACACTGATATTTAGAAACAAACTTTTCTCCATTTTCATTTTTGTTGTATGCCCTTATGCTTATTGTACAATGGTGTGCAAAACTTAAGCAACAATGTAATTTAATGTAAACAATGTAACATCTATCAAATTGTAGAAAAGGGCTTGTTGCGATAAGTACAATAAAACACATAAATCAGTAGAAAGGTGATTCGTATTCAGGAAGAAGTCATCACAGGTGACGAGGGCACGTAGAATGTGTGCAGTAAGTGCATGCAGTGCAAGATTACAAAAAGAAGACGGCTTTGATTCTATACTGTATCCATTCTATTCATTTTTGCATTAGTATGCTTTCTTCATCCTTTAAGTACAAAATACTATCTCTGTATTCTGAATTTCATGTCTCCCAGGTGATTTCTTGCAGAGTTATGGCAAAAAACAATTGTTGCTTAAGTTTTGCACACCAGTGTATAACCCCTACACTGTACAACTATTTCAAAATTTTATTTATTTTTAGAATACTTGTAGCATTCACTAGAAATTTTTTCCAAACATTACTTGGTAGATGAAGCTTCAAGCTTTATAAAATTCCAAATGTTACATGGGCCATAAAATACATTAAAAGAGTAATTTAGAAAATTCCCTTTGTAAAACTAATTCATTACTAACTGTATCGGATGTTATAGAAATGTAAATATTATTTTAATCACAAGTAAATTTAAGGCAAACTGTGTAATGCAGATAGCCAGCTAGATGAGATGGTAATGATGTTGGCCTGCTGCTCTGGAGATTTGAATTTGAATCCGGGTTGGTAGCCTCAAGAATTTTTCACAATGGCCTGTCCCGGGTTTGGCTAGACCTACATTATGGGAGGCTCTACGTCGGGCCTCCCATAATATAGATCTAGCCAAACCCAAGAATAAAAAATTGTTATTAGTGCTCTTGGGTAAAGCAATGCATGTTCTTTTCTTCAAAATTTTTATACTTTTCAACAGGAAAGTTTATTCTTATTAATAGCATCAATAATTCACAAAATAAAATTACAGTTTTAATTTATTCTATATTCCATTTTTTAATCTAATGTAGCCAATGTAATACTTTTATTAAATCGTAGAAAATTATATATAGGTTATTTTTTTCATAATAAAACTGGCACGTTGAGTCATTGCATTGTTTTAGTTTGGTTTAGCAATCACAAAGATTTCCAAACCCTGTTATACATCACAAACTTCAGTAGTCTTGATTATCCAAGTTATTGTAAACCGAGAGTACCTTGGATAATAACAAAACGATGATTCTCAAACACAAAATCATGCTACTATTTAAACACTTGGCAGTGCCCGAAATGTGTAGTAATACTCGTATCAACTAAATAAAGATGAAAAAATGCCAAGTGTTCAAATATTAGCATGATTTTGTGTTTGAGAATCATAGGAAATTGTAAAACACCGGTTTCAGAAAATTGTAATAATAAAACCTTAAAAAACACATGATGTTTGTTAAATTATTGAATAAATTGGATTTAGGTGCATTAATGTGAACAATGTATTTTATTTTTAGGCTAATCCTACTTATTGAATATAATAACTTTTAAATTGTATAACTGTATTTATTAAAGCAAATATAAATGTATGATTACAGTTTAAATGAAGAGAAAAAGTTAATTTATTTAATATTTTATTTGTTAACTTTACATTTATACATTATTTACAAGATGATTTGGAAATATTTTAAGATATATAGAGTGATTGTAATTAAAAGGTGGTATTCAGAGCTCTCTGTAAAGAACTATTGGATAAATCTCAACCAAATATATGTTAGGCCCTGACTGATTATGCTCAATGAGCATAAAAACTATCAGAATGCATTGTGACTAGAAATGTTTTAAAATTAAAAAATACCATGATATAAAATTTGTGTGTGACTTAAAAAAATTACTGTTTGTGGTATGTTGTGTCAATGCACCCCTTCAGAAATAGAGGCATTTTTATCATACACATAAAACAATTTACCATCTTAATCTTATTGAGGAAGACAAATGGAGCCCAATTCAGAATCAACTTGGTCATTTGTCAGTTTTGATCTGATGTCACTTCGGCAAACATGGACATAGACTTGGATAAGTGAGCTTGCATCTCTGTTACCAATGCATCGGTTTTTTTCAGCCAAATTTGGCAAGATAGCACTATACATATAGTTTTGGTTGCAGAAATTATCTTATTGTGGATTCACCTGTGAAATAATGCGTTATTTACTTCTCCTGCATCAATACACTGCATTCTGGTCATTTTTCCAGTAATTTAACATTTTTTGTTATTGAATTTAACAGATATACTGTCCCCAGTGTAAAGCTTAGACTTTAAGTAAAACTTTTTTCCAAAAACTTTAGCTTATAGAGCAAAATTTAGCATTGCTGTCCTTTAATATGCCTATTACATAAGCAAACTCTGCATATTGGCCAGTCTAGGTATGGTAATATGCTTCAAAACTTTGTCATTCCAGCACTGCAGCAGAGAAATTGTCCAAACACCACAATATTTATGCATGATGGTGCAGCACAAATCAGCTTAAATGCAAAAACCTCATTGCAACAATATTTTTTCAAGAGAGCATGATTAACTGACCATTTCTAATGTCATGGCTGTTAAAAGCATCATATCCAAATACCTGTTTCCCTTCATTACAGGACTATCCAAAATGCCTCATTTATCAAGGCAGTGTTTCCAACCTAGTTGTCTTAAAAGACAGAATTTTACAGATGTACGACAACTCCATGAAGGTCAGTTACAAACCACCATCAGAAGAGTCAATTCCACACTTCACATCTATAACTAAAATATTGTGCTTTGATTTTTAACTTACAAAACATATATAATATGCGTATTATATATGTTTTGTAAGTTAAGGGGACAGCAACACCATATTTTATCCTAGCAGCTAAATTTTTAAGAAAGTTTTTTGCCAAAAATCAAAACCACAAGGTAGTATGAACACCAAAGTTGTTGAGATTTGCCCAATAGTTCTTCTTACAGAGAGATCTGAACCCTACTCTTTAATTACCCTGTTTTATAAAGTTATACAGGATTTGTCAAATAAGTATCTGGACTGAAGTCATAAAAAGAAATTTATTGAAGATATGTACAGTGAATTAATAATCTTCAAAATATGACACATCAATACACTGCTGCCAGCACTTTTTCCAGACTTCATATGCCCCCTGGAAGACAGCAACTGCAAGGTTGTTCAGGCACCCCATTGAACATCCTTGCGATCTCAATCGAATGTTGGACCACTTCAGTCATCCCAAAACTATGTCCTTTTGATCCAATGGAACAAAAAGAAGTCAGGGAGCTACATCTGTTTTGTAGGGTGGTTGAGGCAGTGTTGACATGTGTTTGGCCAGTGCCTACCTCACTGAGCATCCAGGTATCAGTGATCTCTCTTTGGATATGGCGGATCCTAATCCTCAAACTTTCAAGCACTTCTGTGCAAAATTTACCATTCACTGTTTGTCAGTAGTCACAAACTCCTTGTGGACCACACCTTTTGTGTCAAAGAAGACAGTGAGCATGGATTTCACTCTTGATTTGCTCATGCGACCTTTTTTGGTTGAGAAGTGCTTTTGTGCCACTCATCACTTTGCCTGAATACTCTAATTTGATTATTTTTGGTTATTTTAATGCTTGGGTAGGTGAAGGAAATGCTGTCTCTGGCTGCATCTGTGATGCCTTTGGTATTGATCTTGCTAAGAGTGGTAGGGTATCCAAGGATGCTATTAGGATGTAAATAGTAGAGGTCAGAAGATGCTTTAATTTTGCCTCAATAAAAATTTAATAATGTTAAATGGAAGAATGTTTGCTGATGAAGCAGGTGAACATACATTTATATATAACTTGGGATCTTTGGTTATTGATTTTGGTTTAATAAACTCTGTGTTTGGGGTTGTGTTAAGTCTTTTTTTGTTGATTGTTGTTTTTTGGACCATTTTCCTTTTGTATTGAGTTTGGACTATCTGTTGCAACTTCAAGTGAATAATAGTGGCATTTTTTATGAAAGAATTTTCTGGAACTGCAAGGTGATGAAGGTTTTGTGTGATCTTGAGAAACATCTGTCAGGGAGAGGCCTGTTTCTTTGTCATATGTAAGTAAGTTTATTATTGAGATTGTTAATTCTTATAATATGAATTTTAAACTGAAAGAACACATTAATATTAATAATTGGTTTGATTTAGATTGTCGTCTAATGATTAGGAATAGCCTGGCGAGTTTTTAAGAAAAGTGGATTGGAATTACATTGTAGAATATTTGTTTTATTTCGTAATTTTGTTAAGAAAATTTGTTTAGCCAAGAAGAAAAAGTTTTTTATATGGCACAGAATTCTGATATTTTCCATAAAAGTAACAGATGGTTTTGGAATCTGTGTAAAATTAGGAATAATAATAGTAGAGTGAATATTTCTTTGGAAGTGTGATTTACATATTTTTATTCTTTATATGGTTCTTTGCTCCCTTATAATGTAGACATCAGTTTTTAATGAGTGTTCATCTTGGTCTGATGAAATTTTGGATGTGGATATTTCAAAATCTGAGTTGAGTTGCATATTAAGTAAAGTAAAAATTGGTTTTGTGCTTGGTGTTGATGGTATTCCATCAGAATTTTGGAAGATGGATTCTGTTTTTCTGATATTATTTAAAAGTTTTGATAGAATCTTGAGGAATTGGAAGTGCTCTTTTGTGTCCAGTATAAAAAAAGTGGCTCTAAATTGATTCCTAGTAATTATAGAAAAATTTCCTTGCTAACCTGTATCTCAAAAATTTTTTGTAGAATACTGTATTTTAGGTTAGTAACTTGGTTAAATTTACATATTTTATTTGAGAATCAGGCTGGTTTTCGAGAAAAATATTCTACCATAGATAATGTTTTTATTTTGCATACTTTTATTACTAAGATGCTAATGAGAAAAAATGCATAAAGTATATGCCTTTTTTGTAGATTTGTCTTCGGCCTTTGATACTGTGGATAGGAATTTAATGTGGAGAAAACTTTTAAAATATGGTCTGAGTTTTAAATTTGTTTCTTTGCTTGCAGAATTATGTAGAGAATCAAATGTTAGAATTAAATAGTGCTGTTTTTGTTCCCAGTCTTTTTTTAAAGCTACCGGTGTTAGACAGGATTGTGTTTTAAGTCCTGTTTTGTTTAATTTGTATTTAAATGATTTAATTGAATGGATAGATAATTCTGATTATAAAGGTATTGATGTGAACATTACTAGTGTTAAAGTATTGGCATATGCAGATGATATAGTTTTGATTGCCGATTCCATTAGAGGTTTACAGGGATTTATTAATATTTTAGATAAGTATTTATTAGAAAATAATGAGATTGAATCTTTTAAAAACTAAAGTTGTTGTTTTTGTAATGGAGGTAAATTTTCTAAATATGATAAATGGTGGTTTACATATTAACACTCCCGCAAAAACGAAATGATATTTATACAGTAGATCTAATAAAGGTTGTTTCTTGTCTTTCCCGATATGAGACCAGTCAAATAACTGACTAAATTTCTCTCTAGAGAGTTTCGAAGTAGAAGATTCATTGCCTGAATTCAGAGAGAGAGTAGGGTCTTCTCTCGCTTCTACAAAGGTTCCTACACATTCTCCCTTTGCTAACTTCCTAGGCTGTGTGGAGAGGTTAGTAATTCGGACAGGCACTTGTCCTCCCTTTTGGGTTTTGGCTAATATGTCAGCGCTTATGACTTCCTCTTGACTAAGTGGTTGTGCTTCTATAATTCCAAGTTTGCCCTTCTCCTTTATCCCAGAAATTTTTGCCATAGTGATTATTTCTGTTCTCGGGGGAAGATTACAATCTCCCAACAAGACCACATCTTGCGATTGTTCTACTGATATGGGTGTAGAAGAAATAGGAGTAGGGTTGGGAGTTTTATTGATTTTACATCGATTAGGAACTATGAAGGCCTTAGAATTGATATATGTGCCTCTGCGGTTTCGTTTCCTACCCACTTGCGCTAAGATTCTCGAATTCGTTACTTTCGGATTTCTCCGAAAATCGATCTCCTCTCCTTCTGGGAGAATTAATTTTTCCCTTGCTAAACAAATCATGAGCCCTTCTGCTGTAATAATGTCTCTCCCAAGAAGTCCGTTGCAAGGTTTAGTTATTTGATCATCTACTACATAAAAAGAATATGAGAAGCATAAAGGTTCTATCTCAAACCGGAATTCTTCCGCTCCGTATGTTTTTATTCCATGGCCTGTAACGCTTTGAAACAGTGACCTTCCTCGTTTGTTGTTACATTCAAATGGAGCTACTCTCTGAGCCAATGATTTAGATAAAAGTGTTACTTTAGATCCGGTATCGATCTAAAGCATGTAAGCAGTATCTAAATTTGATATAATACTAGTAGTTTTGCAATATAAATATTTGGGTGTAATATTTAAGAGTAATGGAAAATATAACTCCACATTCAGATTTCAAAAAGGAATGCTTATATTAAAACTGACAGAGTTATTCAGATGTGTAGATCAGCTGTTACATAATATGAGCAGTTGTCTGAGGATTTTTAATTCAGTTGTTACTTTGTCTTCGTTATATGCTTCTGAGGTATGGGGTTATCAATCTGATGTTTTAGATTCAGTGTTGGCTGTTTATTAAAAAATTATTTGGTTTATCTGAGTGTACTCCAAGATATTTAATTTTTGTGGAGTGTTTGTTATTGTCTTTTTCCTTTGTAGTTTTAAATAAGTGTCTGAATTGGATTATTAGAACAATGGAATTGGATGAGAAACAATGGAGTAGGTGGTGTTTATGTTATATTTAAAATAAGAATGAGTTTTTCTGGACAAAAAATTCAAGGAATTGTATTAATAATGGTATTAATTTCAATGAATTATTAAATAATTACAACTGTTGCTGTTTACTGAAATTAAATTATTTTGGTAATTATATTTCGGATTTGAATAGGTTTATTAACTCGAGTTCTTATAATATGTGGTATAAGTATTTAAATAAATCGTTTTTTGATAGTTTTGTTTACAATAATGTTTCTTTTAATATTAGTTCTACTTTAATGCAAGTGAGATGTATTTCTCTTAATTTTTGCAGAATTATTGCATATATTGCAAAGGTAATCAGTCTTTAGATGTGTATCACGTGATAGCTAAGTGTGTTAATTTTTAAAAATTACATGAAAGTATTTTTGGTGTTTCTATTATTTTCTTTTCAAAGATTTTTGGACCTTATTGGTAACTTGCATAATTTTGATATTTTTTTTATTTATTTATTCAGAAAGTTAAATTATTCTTTAGGTAATTTTATGATGATTATTTTGTTTCAGTTGTCATTCGGATAGATTGGAACTTAATTCTGTTCTGCTTTGTATTTGGAATCATTTGGTTCTGTGCATAGGTGGTGTTATTTTTTTTCTTTAAATGTGTTTTCGAGCCTAAGGAATTTGGGAGACTGTCCGTTGTCTTGACGTGACAATTAATTTTTCTTCTGCTTTTAGGTGGGTGTGGTTATTTTACATATAATTTTTATTATAATTCTTCTTTGGATAGTTCTCCCTATGATTTTATGTTGACATTTTAATTTATTTATTGTTAGTTTTGTAAAATTTATATTATTTATGTACGTATATATATATTACATACATAATAATATAATATATATATACAGTGGTGTATTGAGTTTTATAATTTGTATAAGTTTTTATTCCCTGTATCATGGGTGAAACCAGTATTCCCTATATCATGGGTGAAACCAGTATGCATAAATAAATAAAATTAATTTTCCTAATCAAATGCCACTATCCTGTTGGTCAGATAGAAATGGTGTTTCAGGCAGGGAGTTGAGTAGAAGTTTATTCGACAAAACATCAACTTCCTCCCGGACAAGAGGATGGTCCCTGAAATATTTCATTAAATTTGTCAAACATTTTAATGTGTAAAGAAGAAACTAACAAACTTTCTTCTTTATATATTAGATACATTACAAACTTCTAGAATTTCAAATTAAAATCTTATGTTTGAATAGAATAATTTAAGTATTTTTGTTGATTTTTATTCTTTATGAAGTCAATATTTGAAAATCAACAAAATGTTTGGATTATTTTGTTCAATTTTCATATGTAGGTTTATAACTTTACCTTTTTCCCTATGTTTTTGCCCTGTAGGCATTAAGAAGACCTTTTTATCAGATCCATCGTGGGTTTGGCCAGGCCCACGATGGGGTGACCAGATGGGACGGGGCCGACATATCCAGAATACACCACCCCAAAAAATTCCTGGGGTTTTTGACACAACCAGATTTGTTCCTGGTCACCAGAGTGAATGCCTGACACTTTAATCACTCGGCCATCTGAAAGAACAAAATCTAGTAGTGCAAACTGTGTTATGATATATACTATTGTAAATTTTAATTAATTGAAATTTTCAATTAATATTAATATAATTTTATTTCTAGATATAAAGATGAATGAAGAATTTTCAACAGAAAAAATAAGTATTGTAAACAATCATGACTCTAAACATCATCATTATGTGCATCAGGGTTTTAGTTTTCAGGTGAATTAAAACTAAAAAGTTTAATATCTAATCATTACTTTTTTAACTGAATACATAAAAATTCTTCATATCAAAAACTTCAAGCTATATTTTCTTTTATTTTAGGTAAATTATCCAATAATAATTAAAAGGTTGGGAGTGTTAGCTGAAGGACTTCTTCCAAATTCTTCTGTTAAAGTTACATTGTTAAATGGACCTTTAAAGGTATTTTTTATCACAGGAATTGTTAAATTTAATATGTGATTTCACAGATTTTTTCATGTTTCTCCAGTACAAATTTTTTTCATACAGTAATGTTAGAAAACAACAATATTTGATCAGACAATAATTTATGCATATAAAATAAGTAATACAGTGCATCCCAAAAATATTGATGATAATCTGTATGTTTTTATTATTATTAATTATTTCTTAATAATGCAAGTGGTTGTTATTATTTATTTATAGCTTAATACAATGTTATATAATTGTTTTTACAATATTTGACAGTTAAGTATTTTGTTTTTAACACTTTGTGTTTTTTTGATGTCCCAAAAATATAGATACAGTGGAACCTCGCTTAACGAGCATAATTCGTTCCAGAATCTTACTCATAATGTGAAAAACTTTTCCCATATAAATTAATGTAAAATATGATAATGTGTTCCATGCAAAAAAATACTCAAATATTTTGTGTGTAATGTTTATTCAAAGAAAATTATACAATATACATTGTTAAGGAGCGTGAATCATCATCTTTTCTTCTAGCATGGAATGAACTGACCTGGAGTGTGAATGATTTGCAGAAAACAAAAAATATCAAAATTTAATTTGGAATTGGTCATTAAATTTAATACGAGATGGCAGCATAACTGCCTACCTCTAGTCAAATTAATTAATTTCTGATATTTAATTATAGCCTTTATATAGCCCAAAAATTTGGCATATTGTTTGGCATGTTTATTATATAATGGGCTAGGGTTCTTGATGTTTATATGTAATATGTCTGAACACAAGTTTGGAAAAATGTGTGATCACAAGCAACACTAAGATGCTAGCAGAACGAGTGCTAAGCACAGACTGATGGAGCATGCGCAGAATCTGGGACTTCCCCTCTTCTTGACACTCGTTAAGCGAGTCATTTTTTTACAATTTGTTTTGCTCGTTAAGCAAGTTCCACTGTAAATTTTAAACTTTGAGCAATAGTTCATAACATAAATTGATGAAAATTGTTTTAATATTATGTTTAATAATAACTTCAACAATGCAATTAGGCATTGATTTAATTAAATTGTGTAAGATTTCTGGATCCATTTGAAACAGCACTCGATGATTTCTTGTTTAAGCTCTGAAACTGTCGTAAAATGCTTGTTATTAGCATAAATTTTTCGAGCAAGAATGTACCCATAAGTTCTCAATCAGATTTATGTCTGGTGTGAACAATGAATACTGGCATTGTCCTGTTGGAAAATCCAATTGGGTCCTCCAATTTCTTTTCCGATAGGCATTAAATTATATTTTAGGATTTCTTGATAACTTATAGATGTATGTCTACCAGTTAAAATCACTAAATTTGATAAACTATTAAATCCAAAGTAGCCCCACACGACAGCTTTCTGCTTTTAGTTTCCATATTCATGCAATTTCTTTCATACTAAACTCCCTTCATGAGGCATTTTGGAAAGTTTTGATTCAATATTCAAATTATTACTTGACAACAAAGTTAGTGTTATTTATTATTATTTTTGTACCTTTAAGTTTCTTTGCTAGAAATTTTACAATTCTGTTTTATCATCTATACTTTTGGTACAGCCAAAAATATATTTTTGTTGTTAAATTATTAATATAATGATCTTTAATTTTAGAATTATCAAAAATCAGTGTACAGTAATTGGCATATACAAATGAAATGATTTACATTTCTCTTAAATTACTAACAATTGTAAAAAGTAGTAAAATGCTGATTATCTATATACAGTAATATCTTGGTTTTCGTCTTTGTCGATTTTTTTCACGGAAAATTTGTCTTGGTTTTCCTACATGAACTCCTGCTAATTTTGTGAAAACATAGGGTGACCCACACATTTTCCTGCTCAGTGTGTTGTTATTTCTCATTGTGTGAGCATTACCCAGCATGCCTAGCAAAACAATTCCATTGCTTTCCTTTTAGCTCAGTCGTAGGACCGAAGAAAGTTTCCAGATCTAGCAGCCCTTCAAATGCCATGTTAACATTCATTTATTCTTTACATTAGTCTTTTATATTCATTTTATATAAATTATATATTGTTTTTAGTATTAAGCACAATATTTATGCTCTATAAAATATGTTTTAGGTATGTATTTTGGAGTGTCTAGAACAAATTAATTGGTTTTACATTGGTTCATATGGAAATAACTGCCTCGGTTTTGGATTTCGTCTATTGTTTTTGGCCAGATTATCGATGAAAACTGAGATATCATTGTACTTTTGGGATGCACTGTAAGCATTCATAATAACCGATACATAATTTATTGTGTTCATATATTTTTTCATTTCATATCAATTAGTTGACTTCATGAAATAAAATATTTAAATCATGTTATGACCAAAATTATTTTAATATTTTATTAAACTTTAAAATTTCTAAGCATTTCAATGTTTGAAAAACAAACAAGTTAATATAATGACAAGATTTTTCTTATTAATAAAACTTTCTTGTTTAATAAAACTTTTGACTTACTTTATTGTAAAAACTGTAATTAATATGAAACTTTTCAATGTAAATTATATACATATATGAAGTATGAAAATTGACATATAATTAAATATATTGCATATTTAATTACATAAGCTATTATATCATCAGTAATTGAGGAGTTCTATGGAATAAGGTACAGTACCTAAATGTACTTAAATATCTTTCTCAGTTAAGCATATTGAGTAAGGTTTTACAGGTATGGATTTTCTTTATGCTGTAATAAGCACTTTACTCACTTCATAATAAATCTCATGCAAAAAAGAACAGTATTTTGAGAATTCCCAAAAGCATCTAAATTTAACTTTGGTATTTTTTTCCATAGAACTCAATTATAAAACATTAAATTTTGAGGAATAACAGAATTGTTTTCATTCTGTTCAAATAAAATCCTGTAAACTTGCATCAAACAAAACTTATTGAAGTTAAACATATTTCTTTAACTGCAGGTATCCCTTGATGCTACTGCGTATATCAAAATTGCATCAATCAAATAAGCCCGGTAAAGGCATTTTAATTAAAACTTTTGCTGCATATATAAAGGGATTGCCTCAATTAAATTCAGTGTTAAGCAAGGGATACCTGTATTAAATTGAAGTCCTAAACTCCAATAGTATGACGAGCTGTTAATTTCACATTTAATCTGTATGAAAAACAATTCCATGAAAAAATTAATATAATATAAAATGTTACATTTTAATGATAAACCTCCACTATATGTAGGAAATAGTCGTCAAGACCATGATCAATTTCGAAGGATTTAATACAGAGGTCAACGGATTTTTATATCGCTCTGTAACACCTTATTTATTACCAAAGGTATTAATTTTATTATTTTTTTAAAAATAATAATAAAATTCATAATTTTTAATAGAAAATTAGCTATATTTAAGAGATTTGAAGGTGTATTACTTGTTGAAGGAGTGTTATCAAGAAAAGCCTTATCACTTGTTGAATGGAATAATGGAAGTGGATTAATAACCTTTCAAAGAGTAAAACTGAAAATTAATTTTAATTTGTAATTTACAGACTGCCATTCTGATTAATTGTGGATTGTAACTTTCAGATTTATAAAATGGCAGACGATTCGGAGTCGATGGAATTTGATAACAAGAATCTTGTCGCTCCGAGCATGATGTTTGCTCTGTCTGGTAAATATGCTTTTGGTTTTTGTAATTTAATTTTACTTTGATTAAAATTCAATTGTATGATATTTTATTTCTAGATCGAAATAATTTTTTAAATTTTGAGACTGACAGAAAAAATGCAATAAGTAATTGGAAAAAATCACTTCTGTTAACAAGTTTAAATCTACAGAGAGAATTAGAGACATGGAATGACATATACTTAGTAGATGTAATAGATGTGTACAGAAATTTACCAGTAAAATTATTGAAGTTTTTAAATGGGTAAGATTTTTTAAAACACAAATTAGAATATAAATATTTGTCTGTAACTATTACAGCTTTAATTTATAGAATAGTCGACAAATATAAATTATTGGCTTTCTTAAAAACTGATGACGACTGTTTTATTCATATACCTAACATTGTTAAAGAATTAAGAAACCCAAAATACAAACTCAGTCATAATTGGTGGTGGAGCAGGTAAAATTAGTTATGATTAAATTGTATTACCAAATGTTATAAAATGCCTAAATGGTTATTTTTTATGATTAGATTTAGACGAAACTGGATAGTAAATTATTTTGGAAAATGGAAGGATTTTAATTACGCTTCATTTGTCTATCCAGCTTTTCCTTGTGGAGGTGGCTATGTATTATCTTCTGAAGTAGTGAACTGGATAGCAAATAATGAAAATGCATTATTTCCGTATCAGGTAATTTCTATATAATTTATACCCTACACACAGCTCTTTACATAATTCTTTGTTAATAACAAATATAATCTAGGGTGAAGACGTATCCATAGGAATATGGTTGTCGGCAACAATATTTAAAAAACATGAGGTATCCTAATAAAAGTTTGCCTTTTTTTAAAATAAAAAAGGAAAACTTATGCACTTTTTTTTTTAAATGTTACAGGATGACAGATGGAATTGTGAGGAAGGCTGTCGGGAAAATAGTTTTAACAGAGTTCAGTTATCAAATGAAGACATGTATAAAATTTGGAATACCTATATTTCATGTGGAAACATTTGTCATTGTTAATAAATAAAGTTATTATACAACTTTATTTACTGGTAACGTACAAACACACAACATATTTAAGACATGCACAAAAAAAGAAAATCAATAAAAAAGTTCCTCTTCACTTTGGCTTTGCCAAACTTGTCCTGAAATGAAAAAAAAACAAATTAATTTTATAAAAATTTTTAAAAGAATGTAATATTAACTTTTGTACTGAACAATACTCACTGTGTGAGAGTTTTGTTGCCACCACTTAAAACAATATAAGGTGTCTGCAATTCTTTCTGCTTTTCTTGAAGCATTTTTAATGTGTTTAAAGGTGTGTCTGTCGAACTCATTTGTTTCAGACGCTGTAAGAACAAGAAATTTTAAAATGTAGCCTTACTTTATTTTACCTGTAGATATCATTAAAAATGACTATTGCTGATTTTATAAATCATGATTAAAGAGAATATTTAATTTCTTAGTGTCATGTCAACATTTTCACAAGATACCTGAAAGCAATTGAATTGTCCTAAGTCAATATTAAAATTTTATTCATATAATACCATTTTGTAATTGGACTTTTTTGCCTATCTCTGTTAATTTCTGAAATAGTTTTCTTTAGTTCCCTATTTTATTCAATGGACAGTGCACAGTCATTTTCCATTGCACTACGATAGGTCATTTTAAGGGGCGACCAATAGTTTCTATAAAATCAGATGATCTACCAAATTATCAAGCTGTAGTAAGGCTATCTAATTATAATTACATACAAAATAATTTGTCTTGAGGTAGGTGGTTAAGCCAACACCTCTTGATAAATTAAAATTAATTTCTGGAAGAAAAGAATCGGTCCAGAGGAGGACATGAACTAGCAACTTCATCACCATTTATGCTACCATAGATATAACCATACAGGCTCCAAGTGACCCATACAATTATATCTGAATTAATAGTTCTGAAAGTGAAGATTGGATGGCAGTCCGGGTAGCATAACTGATGACACATCTGCACTGTAAGCAGAAGTTGCAGGTTCGAATTCCTCTCCAGGCATATTATTTTCTTCCAGAAATTAAAATTAAACATTATAAATAACTTATCAAGAGATGGTGGCTAAACCATCTACCTCTAGTTAAATTATTAATCTACTGGATTATCTGGCTTTAAACCCCTTAAGTTCAAATTATTGGGTTTGTGAAGTTATTTTTTATATATATTTCTATAAACAAAAAATGTGCAGAATTCCAAATAGCATTTTCTGATGTAAATACATTTTCAGAACAAAGAAAGATATTTTGAATTCAGTATTTGAAAATTCCATATTTATGCAAGACCTTTGTACAAGGGGGGACCTAAAAAAACCAAACTGAGAGCACACTCTTCCATTACATTGGGTTAGTAGATACGTTCATGAAACAGCTGTGCAAACAGCGTCGGTTTGTAGGTTTACGTTTGAGCGTAGTGTTGTGTTTCTCGTACTGTTATTTTGTTCTGCCTGCGAAGTTGTGGGTATCCTTCAACATCTCAAAACGATGAAAACATTGAAAAAATCCGCCAAAAAAGTGTTACGACATCTGCGAGAGGATGTGTGAAGGAAACACCCAGAAATTTGGCGAGCAGGTGACTGGTTTGTTCATCATGACAACGCCCCCGCACACATGGCCTTACAAGTGACCCACTACTTGGCCTGTCATTCCCCACCCTCCATATTCACCAGACCTAGTCCCGTGTGACTTTTTTCTGTTTCTGAGAATGAAGAAAAATCTAAAAGGGAAGCAATTTGATGATGTGGAGGCGATAAAAACAGCTTCGCTAAGGGCACTGAATGATATCAAGGTTGAAGAGTTCCAGAGATGCTTCAAACAGTTGGGAAAAAGACTTCACAAGTGCATTGCATCTAATGGAGAGTACTTTGAAGGTGACTGAAGAAATTTTGTAAAAAAGTTAATAAATAAAGTTTTTATACAAAATATCTGGTTTTTTTTTTGGTATGAGATAAGACAATGCAACATGAGGATAACCTGTCAAATTATACCTATATAATATTAGCTATAATATTTAGTAAAAAACTGAAAAATTAATATTTTATTTTCTGTTAAAATTTAAGTAAAAAAAAAGTAGCAATTCTAAATTTTTATATGGTTGATAGTCCATATAAAATTACTATTAACTGAAATTTATAATTTAATAAATCATTTTGTAATTAATTTTGGCTAAACATAATATTGAAAGAAAATTGAATAGCATTGCCAAATACTAACATGAAAACTTATTGAGAGTTGACAGTATTTTATATCTTTAGATTTTAAGTTTAATGTAAAAAATTCTAAAATTCTGTAAATTAATATTGAGATTTGTCCGAATTTTTGTATAATACACAAAAGGAAGCACAAATTTCAATATGAATTTACACAAAAAACAATAGAATAGAATAAAATCAATCCAATCTGATTTACTGAAAGTTTTGTTGTAAAAAAAACCAATGCTGACTAAATATACACTAAAATGAAATCAGATATTTATAAAACCCAGAAAAATTGTTTATGTGCTTTTTATGATTCAATTTTAATCAAAATAACGCTTACCGCATCTTGATCTAATTTCTTCATTCTTTTGTCGACTTTATTTTTCCCAGGTCCTTTTCCGTGAAATTTATGAGATAAATATCTAAATGCTTCTTTTGCTGTCAATATTCTACCACTGTCATCAATATATTCCAATTTGACATCTGGTTTGTATGTGTCTTTCTCTTTGAAATCTTGAATCGGTCCCGTGTAACGATCTCGTTTCCCAAATTTGTCATCTTCACTGTTTTAAAGATAAAAGTTATGGCTTTAATGAAAATAAAGTTAAAAATTTAGCACTTGATTGAAATTTATTATGATCATTCATTAATTATTAATTAGATACAAAATCTTACTAAAACTTTTCTTCTATGGTATAAGTTTGTGCTTGTAATTGACTTGGTCTTGGAGCACTTGACAGTTTTTTAGATTCTTGTTCTAAGTAACCTGAAAATATAAAAATTACAAAATTGTAATTATGTAATTTTTAGAATTGATTTTCACAACAACAGTAATTTAATATCTTTGCAGATAACCTTCAGATTATATATATTTAAAAGTAAGTGCAAGTTTTGTGCCAAATTTAAATTGCAATTATGAACTCATCAAAAGGCTTTTCCTTGTCTAAAGTTACTAAGAACACCTTTAGAAAGATGCAAAAAATTCTGTCCACTGCATGGAAAAAATTGCAGATGCTCATAATTAGCAAGAACAAATGGACAAAAAATTACCAAATACATATAACTTGCTTTAAGTTTGCTCCCTTTCATTTTGTGTACAGTACATTCAAATAGAAATGTCTATTAATATCAATCTACAAAAGTGATATGTAGATATGCGAGAGACCGGATGAGATGAAAATTTTAATTAACTGCAACAAAATATATCAAATTTGTTTAAATTAACGCTTAAATTTCACATATTATATAAAGAAAAATGTTCCCAACACAAAAAAAAAAAAGGAAGGATGTGATCGCGCATCTTTCCCCCAGATCTACTTCCTTTCCCAAGGTGACACATCTGAATGTATGTCACCTTGGAACTTTCATCCAAAATTCACCTATTGGTCAAAAAATACTTAACATTGCCAAAAGTGGGCATTAAAATCAAGGGGAGGACTTCCGAAATAAAACAATAACATTGGAACCAACACAGAGAGTTCGCCTATCCCTATCCTTGTGTAAGTGTATTCCAGTCATCTCCACTGCCAATCCGTTCAACCACCACTGCTGCCGGACCATAGCTGTGTTTACCTACCAGAAATTCAACCATAAACTGTTCCATCCAGGAGTATTACCCAATCCAGCAGGAACCTCTTCACCTCTTCGTCAAGATGATCCACGGCATCAATCAACCTATCAATCAAGGTATTTAACCTCGCTCAAAAGGATGTAAACTAACTAACTCTCTCTCTTTCTGTGTTAGGAACCCATAAACTTCAATACTCAATTATTTAAGTAAGTTGTAGTGTGCACTTCTTTCAGCTGCATTGTCTCTCAGGATGTTCAACTCCTGAATCTGACCACTCACGCACGAAAGAACGAATTGCCATCACCGACCCTTTGGTCACAGATAAATATATGATAACTATTCCCTAACAACATATCTCAACCATCCAGTTCTCTGAAATTATATAAGTTCATTGCTATAAAATGATTAAGCATGCAGCCAAGCCAGGTCAGTTTTGTTTATACAACGATGGCATTACTTTGCTAACAAAATCAAAGCTAAAGATGATGATGTCATCTTTAGCTTTGATTTCATCAAAGGGGGCTGGCAAAACTGGATTTTAAATTTCCCCAACTTTTCCAGGTACTTTTCAAAATTTACCAAAATATTGATTGGCGAGATGTAAAATAATGTAAATTTTAAGTGATCCCCAACTTATGGCAATCTTGTACTTAAGACAGTCAGAACTCTTATATTAAAAATATATTTCTGAATCCCAATAATCATTTGTTCTAATTATGAGGTACAATAATTATGACACTGCATACACTCACTCCTCTTCTTCAAAGCTCCACATGCTTTCAACTGGTTATGTCCATAATATAAGAACATCAATATTTTTTCAATTGTTATATGTTTGTAACTGAAATAAGATTAAATAAAGTATAAAGAGAATTTCAGAATTAATTCTACGAGTCAGAAACAAAATGTCTAGAAAAATCAAATATTTTCAAAAATATTTAAATTTTGAGAAGTTTTAATAATGTTTAAGTACACTAACCATTCTGTGCATAATAAAATAACTCATAAGTGACATTTTAAAAACAAGACAAAGAAGGCAGATATTTCAAGAAATGTATTAAAGTACAGTTTGCTTTTCAAACAAGAAATCTTTACATTTGGAACCTATTCATTTTAATTTCTTTTGTTACTTGTATAAGATAATACATTTAAAACAGAAATAAAAGTAAAATAATAATGAAAATAATAAGAGCAATTTACCTTTCTTCATAGCTAATGCTAAAGCTCCTGCTAAACCACAACTGACATCAGGTTCTTCTTCTAGAATTGGTTCGTTTTCTCTATTCTAAGATAAAAATTTGATATTAAGTTTCAAAAAATATAATCAAATAAAATATGTGAACTTATTACATCAGGGGTCGGCAACCTTCTTTGACTGAGGATCAAAATCAACCAAAATGTGTGTATTAAGTAGACGTTTCGAATCAATGGTATTTTCATTTTAAAACAGTCTTTTTTGGTGAATAATAAGATAAATTTTATTGAGAAAATAATTACAATACGCTTTAAACATAATAATTATAATTATTATAAAAACAAACAAAACTGAATGAACTTTATTTTTCTCTTTGATATCAATGGCTCCCGATGCTGAATTTGTGACTTCAGTTTAGTCAAATCTGGCTTATAGTTAGTTGTCTTAAAATGAATACAAAGCATCAGAATTTTTGGTAGTTAAGCTGCTCCTGTTCTTACTTAAAATAAATTTTGTGTGTGAAAATATTTGCTCACATTTATACATTGAACCAAATGCAGACAAAATGGCAAAGCCAATTTTTTTTCAGAGATGAAAACTTAATAGGAAGTGATATCCAACATGTTGATATCATGAAAAGATCATAATTTTCTGATTTTTCCAAATGTTTCTGCAATGTCTTTAATTTATCCATTCATAATACCGAACTTTTAAAATCAATCATTTCTAAACTAAAATTGTCAACTTTAAGATATTGAAAATACTGCAAATCTAAAACATTTTCATCGGGCTTTATTATAAAAGTAAACTTTTCACTGTGCTTCTTCGAATTTGAAAGTCAATTTCAAATTTTTCTTTTAATACACAAAATCCAACTTTTGAACATATTAAGATTGCTCTCATTGATATTTTCTTGTTCATGTTGCCTTTTTAACAAGGAAAAGAAACTAAATTCTTTCTTTTTTGTCTGTTTCAAGTAATATTAATTTTGAAGAAAAACTCTTTCATTTGTCATACATTTTGAAAATTGTGTGATTATTTCCTTGGAGTTGTAGGTTGAAATCATTATAATGGTTCATTATGTCTGTTAAGGACAAAGTCTTAAAAAAGAGTCCGAGATTGATGAACATAATCTTGGACTCTTTTTTAAGACTTTGTAATTTTTAAAAAATTTCATAAAGAAATATTTGTATCTCATCAAAACACTACAAATCTATTAAGAACTTTGCCTCGACTTAATCATCAAATCTCCATATTTTGATTCATTTCCATCATAGAAGCTTATAAGCACCTATGTACTAATGCTGATCATGCTGCTATCATGTTTACGATCTTAACAACGTTTTCCATTACATCTTTAAATTGTTGCATAGATGCCTTTGCAAATAAATTTTCTTCATGTATGATACAATGAAATGATAAAAGTGAGCACCAAGTTCATTTTCCATTAGTTTCACAAATCCAACAGTTTTTCTTCTCATAGCTGGAACACCATCAGTTGTTATGGAAAACAATTTACTTTTTAAATCTAATATTTGCCCCATTTTTGAAATTAATAAACTCTTGTACTTGATAAAAAATGTCAATGCTTTTGGTCGTGTCATTCATAGAAGCAAGACTGCAAAGTTCTTTATTCACTTTTGAACTATTTATTGATGCATATCTAATAACTACCCAAGCCTACCCAACACTATTTACATCGGTACTTTCATCGAGTGCAATGCTAATTATGTCACTAGATTAATTTAACAAATCATTTTTGACCTGTTCATCAATATTTTCAGCTATATCTTCAATGCAACGCTCAACTGTTCTAGCTGACAATGGCATTGCTTTAATTTTCTCAATGATTTGTTTTTTATTTGCAAAGTCATTAAATAAGTGTTCAGAACAATTTATGCATGCATTTTCAAAAATTCACTGTCTGTAAATGGTTTTCCATTGGTACCAATGCTAAGAGCTGCAACAAAGCTGGAAGATGTAGCGTGATTGTGGTAACACGTTTAACAATGTATTCAGATTTTTCTTCATTTGGCATTTCACACACAGTTTTATGTTTTGAAGAAAAGTGTTGCTCAATATTGTAAGTTCTGGCAGTAAGGTAATTACATCTGTGCATAATGTACATATCAATTTGTCAGAATTTTTGATATATCCATACTTTTCTTTCCACACAACTTGAAATAATCTCGTTTTTGCTTTTCCATGGTAATAATTTGTTTTATATAACAATAATTATTTCACTGCGTAACTATAATATAATTGCATCACTATTCTTGTGCTACTGAACAAGTGCTACAACTGAGAGAGAACTGAGAGAACCAGTGTTACAAGATGTCGGTCAAGGAATTATAGATTGGCATTGCCAAACTTATCAATTTCTCCTTGAAATTATGTTACAATTTTTATTTTTTAAAAATAAAAATGCATGTTCGTTACTGCAACTTTGTAATCAAACAAAAATGTTATTATTATTATTTATTTTCAGTTTATTTTTTTATGTATTCTTCAAGTGTTTGTTTCATATTTATGTTTTATAATTTATATATATATACCGTATTATATTTTGTTTTCGGAACTCAAGTGGGTCACTTGAAATTATGAAATGGGTCACTTGGTGACCCACAGATCGTAGGTTGCCAAGACCTGTATTATATATTAAGTTAATTCTTTTATAATGTTGACTAAATAGTGCCAAATCTTACATTAATTAACATATCTGTTACATGCTTGCCCATCATGACAGAGCCAACTTATTTTGTTTGGTGATGAGAGATTTCCCAGTGGTTATTGGTCTAGTGCTTATGGCTCTCTCCGTCTGTTGTGACGACGAATACGAGTTTGTGAAATCTCGGCCAAAGATGTTGATTATCTATTATGGACCTGGCTAATCAAATAGTGGAGTTTATTTTTGCAAAACAAAAATACCAATGATCTACTACTATATTTTCATTAGATTATATATAATTATGTTTTATAGCATAAGTGTGTCCAAGTATAATGGAATTCTAGATTTTGAGAAGACACGTTATTATTAATTATATAGTTGCATTTATTTTTCATGAATGATAAAATATTTTAGTTTCCATTTATCACAGAAATAGTAAGTTTGGGGTTCCTACTCAAACTGAATTATAGTAATCCACACTTGCTGATTGGCCTGATGAGGGACTATAAGTACAAAATGCATTTCTGATATCAATAAAGCATATAGCTTTAACCTGATCTCTGATTCCTTTTTGTTATTTAACCTACAAGGTGTGATAAATCTATAAAGTTAGCTAATCCTAATGTTAAGAAAAAACAGTTTCTTGTTATCACAGCTTTCCTTTATGTTTGATTGTAGCTTGAAAAAACAGTAGTCTTAATACATGTCATCTGCACACTGGTTCATGGGTCAATTTCACTAGGATACAAAACAATGTTCTGACAATATAACATTGTATAATCTTCCGTCTGAAGAAGATACTAATGTCACATTCTTCATCCATTATATATCTGATACAAATTTATTGACAGCAGATACTAAAACTTATAAACTTATCTTTTTGTGACATCATCAATGTTGTGCATATTTATTTGCATGATAAATTCTCTAATTTTTTCAGTTTGTAATATTTTTTAGGTAAAATACTTTGGAATAATAGTCATAAGCAGTCAATTATTGATAGTTTTAATAAAAACACAAGTGACATTATAGCTATTTTAAATTTGCATGCTCATTCATTATAATTAAATTTCTTTGCAACATATATAATATCTTTATCAAAGCTACTTCTTGCCTAAATATAGCTATTTAATAATAAAATATTTGTTTAAAAGTGACAATTCAAATTCAACGTACTTTAATTTCAACTGGTTTTTCTTCGATGTCCACTTCATTCCAAGCTCCCCTGTTTTGTGCTTCTTGTTCCAGACGTTTCTTTTCTTCAACCAGTTCTTTCTCATAATCCTAAAATTCATATTATAAATTATTTTATTAGTCTTACTTTTCATAAGATATTATAATTAATAATTGTTAAAAAATTATAAAAACTTTTATTCTGCTCTATTTGGAATTTTAAAATAAATGTTCTAAATTTCTACAAAAAATTACCATTAATTCTTCAGCTTCTTCATCTCTGTTTCCAGACATTCCATAGGTGGGTATTTCTCCTAAAGTACGACAAAATTCTGCAGTGGAATTCAACACAATTGACCCAATTTTGTTTTGACTTAATGATGCGCCAGTTGAATTGATTTCAGAGTTCTTAATAGCTTCAGCTACCTACAAAAAGACAATTTTTAAAAATTTATCTTATCTTTCATTTCAATTTCAAAACATTTTATTTTGAAAACTTTCAAATTAGTGCTTTTCAAAATCCAGAGATATACAATTTCACTAAAATTATAAATATATTTTAGAATTAGTCACATTATTTTAATCATACATATTTATTTTTAAATGTAATAATCATTTAGAATGACACATTTTTACATTCATGAATAAAAAATTTTCTAATTTTCCCTTCAACCATTCTCTCACAACAAACTGACTTTCAACTTTGTGTTAATGTTGTTAATGTCAAATTTATTCAAATAAAAAAAAAAATGTTTAATAATAAGAACACAAGCTTAATAAGTATTATTAACATTAATTTTATGTAGTTTTCCTTTCTCCATGGCCTGTTTTGCCATCTTTCACTGTTGATGATAATTCTTTACTAATTCAAACTGTTAATGATCTTGAAATTATTTTTGATAAGGATTAATAATAATGGTAATAATTATAATTATTATTATTAATACAATAAGAATAATAAATTCAAGTATCAATTGTTTTATGTCAAGTAGATCAACAATCTTTCTAAGGAAAGAATGAAGATTACATTTGATTTTTACCATGACAAATTCTTATATTATTGATATTTACCAAATTCCAGCCCAATTGTTGAACATATTTTTTGTGTAGTTATATTTATGTCACCTTTTCTTAAACTAATAAAATGCTGTAATACATTTATATGTAAACACGTTCAAAAATTCTTAAGACTCAAACAGTCTAGCCTGATAAAGGCCTGTAAATAAGGTTTAAAAATAGTTTGTTGGAATTTAAGGATTTTATTTTATCATACTAATTAACTAATTAAGCGTATATTGTTAAATCTTTACCTTTTCTGATCTAGATGATAATATTTCTTTCTGTTTAAGTTTTCTAGCTTTTGTCAATGCCATCTGCAATTCCAGCTCTGCTTTATCTTCTTCTACTGGTACACCAGTTAAATCTTCTTCTGGTCCCATAATTTCTAATTAAGAAAATTTAGTTATTAATTTTGCATTCAAATTTAGAAATAAGAAATGTAACATTATTAATGAAATATTTGAAGTCTAAGACCAGACCACAATCCTTTCTAACTTCAGTACACTAAAATTATATTGGATAATGATTTAAGCCAAAAACATTCTTTTTCTGGAATCCAAAGTTTTTGGCTTCCAGAAAAAGAAACTTTATTTTTAATAGTTTACAATATAGTGCTATGATTTACTGAAATAAATATGAAGGAAATAGAGAAAAGAAAAAGTATGACAACATTAGGAAAGATGATATAAAAAAAAGTATATGATATGTGAGAAGAGCTTAGGGTAAATGAAATTTCAGTTACAAGTTATGAAAATTAAGAATTAAGGAAATTACAACAGAGAGCATGAAAAAGAATCACGTAAAGAAAATAGATGCAAAAAGTAATCTTAAAGTCTCTTGAATAAATTAAGCACAAGAATAGCAATAAGGAAAAACCATATTTAAACAACAAACAATGAAGAGCCTTGTTAGTTTTGAAGACTAAACAAGATAAAAAATGCAAAAATACCATTGACATTCAAGAATAAAGAGAAGACATCATACCTAGTGTTAGAAAAAATTTTACATTCTAATTAAAATTTAAATTATTTATAATTTAGTCATTGAATTTGTATTCTATTACAGTTTTGAATACTACTCCACTAAATTTGATTGTATTATCAGTTGTTTATTGTACTTTGTATGAATATGAAATTATCAAAAAAATTTCAAAATGTGTACAGAAGCTGAGAAACATCACTAGCTGCTATTATTTCTACTTAGTATACAGTCAAATTTAGTGTGCTACGATGTGCAATCTTGGAGATTGTTTATTTATATAATGTTCTTTCCTAAAAAAGAATAGCACTTTTCCCATTCCTTATATACTTGGGATGATCAAAAAATAACTTTACAAAGCCAATAACACAAATACTTTCATTGCAAAAATGAAAACATAAAAGATTTATCCGCAAACAATATGCTACTCAACAAAATCACCAAGCCTGTTCAGACATTTATCACATAATGTAATGAGTTTGTTTATCCCATCCTAGAGGATTTGATCCCGGGATCCCGACCACTTTTCAGTCCCAAAAATTTCGGGATTAAGTTTTCCTAATCCTGAGATTTTCGGGATTGACATCATTTTAAAAAAAGTTACAAAATAGACTGCATGAAGCGAAACGTTCAGTGCCAGTGCTTTTAACAGAATTGCTTGCCTATCATTTTAATATAAAATACAAGAAATTTTATTCCAAGCAAGCAGCAGAAATTAACCTAGCGGGCTTGCGATGCTTGCTTGGAATAAAACTTCTTGTATTTTCAACTAAAATGATAGGCAAGCAGTTCTCACTGGGTTACTTGGTAATATACTTCATTTTTGTATTTTTGAATTTTCGCGGGCGCCAATCGATTTTCTGGCGCAGTCGAGAGCACTACTCAGTGCGTTTTACCTGTCAATGTGTCAGCCATCTTGTTTTGCCAGTGTAGTTAATATAGACCCGACGCCTCTCGCTTAGGGGGGTCGACCTTAGGTGAAAAGGTTACGACCCTCGCCTTGCCCGCGATCTGTCAGGATGATGCGAGAAAGTCTTTTTACGTTTCGGGGTAGTGGTTTGCTGGACGCTGAGAGACTCACACAGAGACCGAATTTACAAAATTAACGCGTTTATTTTTAGAAAGACATGCTTACAATGATCGAAACAATCGGGATTGTAGCCTTTACTCCTACAATCCCGATCCGTGTCGACCGGACTGTTTTCTTCCATCCTCCCCGTGTCCTCGAAGCTTATAAGTATTTACTAACGATTCCTCCAACTTCCATCAAACCTAAACGCGTTTTCTCAGCAGCTGCATATATGTGCAACAAATTGAGAAGCAGACTTGGTGATGAGACACTGGATGCGTTGTTATTTCTCAGATCATATTTTCGCAATTCAAATTAGAATGTTCCTATTAGATTAGTTTTCTTTATATTTAAGAAAAATGTGACTGATTAATATTATTTTTAAATACTTTTTGCTAAGAAACTTACTTTACTACCTACTTACTAGGTTGTTATATGAAAGTAGTCTATTTAGTCGATGTTAAGAGAGATTTTTGTTAATTTTCAACGTTTATTTGCATAGTTTGTTACATAAAGGTTTTTTCAATTTATGTGAGTTTAAAGAGATCTCAGTGATGCTTAAAAAAGAATAAATTTAACATGAAACAGTGATTTTAAGTCTGGTTAGTCTGACTGTAAGTCTGATTAGTTAGAGTGATTAAATTAACTAGGTGTATACCGTAAAATACGTTGATTTTTGTCTAAATTTTTATTTTTGATTTCTGTAAGATTTTCTTATTTTTTATTAACCCTCAATACCGAAATAATCCTGGGATCCCGGGATTGAATAAGTATAATCCCGAAATCCCGGGATTAGAAATAAGGACCGGGATCGAATTCCCTATCCCATCCTCAAAAAGTTTCCGTCTCTATTTCTCTAGCCACACAATGACAGTAGCATTAGTAGCAAAATGGCAACTGCCTGTGTGTTCCTTCAAACGTGAGAAAATGTGAAAGTCAGAACGCATCTTATCTGGGCTGTCTGGAGAATAACGAAGAACCTCCGATTGAAATGTCTGCAAATAATCCAATCTCGTATGCCATATGCAGCTGGTGCTGTCATAGAGAATATCACCTTGGCTAAGAAGTATTATGTAAATTATGTACATTTTTTCATCCATTTGCAAACCTGTGATATCATTTTGAAACACCTGACATTGTCACCACACATCTCAATGAGCTGACAATAAATTTCAGCAGATGGAACCTTTTCAGCCTACAAAAAATTGAATGACTGCTTCGACATCTTTGTAAAACTACTTTTCTAACACTGTCATTTGGAAATGCTACATCACAACTGCCTATATTCATGCTTCATTTTAACCACCTATGTTGCCAATATGGGTCTACTTATAATGTAAATACATTTGATGGTTCTTTTATTTTTAAACTGCAGACTTTGTAAAGTTACTTTTTGATCATCTCTCACACGAATTTTGAAAAGTTGTTGATGAAGTATGTAACTATTAGTCCAAACATACAATATTCCCAACATTCATTTCTTGTTCAAAAACTTTTAAAAATACTCATAGAAATAAATTGACAAAGTTTCAATAAATTAGATACAAACTATTGAAATCATCAAGTAACAATAGACGATTAACATTAATAGTCCATCTAATCATTTGGATACATAAGTAAAAACTTGGGTAGCAAAAACACCAGATATAGCTTGACATTTATGAGTGCTTCATGTTATATATTATTTAGCATTACATTGGTAGAATAATAAATTGATTATTGTATATGATTGATGTGTTTCATCATAAGAAAAACAACTGGCAGTTTTTGCTGCTTTATTCAGACATACATTATGATCATGACTTCAGCAAAAGAATCAATCATCATCTTAGCAACTCTAAAAAAACTTTTATTCCAAGAAGGATAGGTATTTTTAATCTTTTAGCAATCCTTACCAATAAAAATCAACAAATTATTAATAAAATAGAAAATGATGCCATGTTAAGTCTGTATTCATGCTAAAAATATGACCACCGTGTCATACGTTTCGTATAAAATCTTCAGGTAAGTTTGGCTTAAATTATTGACTGAGGGTTGTTCGTTTGTATCAACAAATAGAAAAATGAATGACAGATTGATCATTTAATGCTAGGAAATAAAGAGAATGAACTGTATCATATGATTTGCTTCAAACTGACAGCCATTACATTATAAGAAAACAAGAAAATAATTAAAAATAAAATATTTGAATTTATATACTTTAATATGTAGCATAAATTTTGAGAAATAAAGAAATTTAAAAAATTATTTAATTTGCATTACTGATAAAATTATTTAATATGATTTAATGAAATACACATACCAGGTTCCTCCAGATCATTTTTATCTATTTCCATATCTACAGCTTCTGTAAGTGAGTTATATAAATATTCTTCTTCTTTTTCATTTACTTTATTGCTCTGTTTTACTGCAACATTCTTAGTAGTCTTTCTGTATTTTATAAATAAGTAAAAATCAGTTTTGTTTTAATATCCGAATACATCGTTCAGAAAAATAACTTAATAAATTACAATTTATCATCATAAACTCTGATAAAATATGTTTATTACAGTAAAGTTTTATTAAAACTGAAAAAAATATATTAAATCTATTGATGAAAATGAAAAAATAAATAGGGAGTAAATTCTGGTTAACATTTAAAAAGATATTCTTTTCTATAAATTTTTAAAAAATCCTTTCACATTTCAGCAAATACTAACTAAAGTGGAATTTAAGTTAAATACATAATATTAGCAAGAAAATACAACAATTAAGATAAGAAGAAAAACAATATCAAGAAAATTTGGTGAGAAATGATCAGAAATTAAAAATAAATCAAGAAACATGATAAAGAAAAGTATAAACTTACAAATCTTTCTAAGATAAACTTACACAATAATAGTATATGTTTAATTCTCAGGGTTTAAGCTGTTGCTAGTTTTTTTGCTAAAATGCTACAAGAATCTAGATTTAGCAACAACTTTCTTGGCACATTTCATTAAAAAAACTAATGTTTTCCAAATGGTTAACTAGTGATGGGACAATACCAAATTCTTCTAGATTCTGCTGAAAATTCCCAATTCTCATTCTTTTTAATACTTTCTAAAGTTTATTTTAGTTTAGGTAAATTAACAATTTACATTATGAGCACGATACATTTATTAATTAATAAACAAGTGTAAAATTGGTAAATCCAGAATCGATCTTTCAAAAGAAACTGAAAATTCTCCACTTATATATAGATATGCATGCTTTTATTGTGTAGCAGAAAATAAATTTCTAATCTTATTGCTGATAAAGTTAATATTGTAGCACTACCCAAAACAAATTACACCTAATTCCCTTTTACTGGAAAAAAAAAAAAACTATCCCATCAAGTCATCTAAGGTTACCATCTTTGAAAACTGTTTTGTTGGCCAACATGACAACCAGGGGAAGGGGAAGGTGATGAGAAGATGCACTTCTTTTTTTAATGCTTCTCTTAGGAGATCTCTCAGAGCACAGAAGCATGGTTGTAACTTTATCGAGGAATATAACAATATAAAGTCAAACACTGTGATGTGGACCCCATCTATTATCTGCGCTTGCTGTAATCACCTATTAGCCAAATGCAGAACGCCAACACATCGCAAACAGATCTTAGAGCTGGCACATATCATGTGTTACAACTCCATATTCCAGTTTAACAACAGGATCTATCTACAAAAAACATTGGGTATCCATGGACAGTGGACAGCCAGCTTTCTGGTGACTTATGTGAGTTGGTATTATGTAGATTAGAAGAAACTGTCATACCAGAGTATAGGTCCAATATAATTATATATAAGAGATAGGTAGACAACATATTTATCCTATAGAAAACAGAACCAAATGTCAATGATTTTTTAAGTTGCATGAATGACAACCCATATGGACTGACCCTTAAACTGGACCAATTAACTACCACTAATGCCCACTTTCTTAGACATCAACGTCATGCTCAATGGAGGAGTGGTTGAAACTGGTATATATTAAAAACCCAGCTACGTCCTATAATTTATACCAGCAAACTCATCTGACCCTTACACTTATAAAGTTATGGCATTCTGGGCTTTAGTTAGGAGAGTGTATACATACCGTTCCAATTGAAGAGACACTGTAATTGAACTACAGAATCTTGAGCACATCACAGTGGGACAAGGTTACAAAAAAGAACTAATACATGGATTGGCACGAGCCTATTCCAGACCACATGATACACACGGTACCCCAAATAATCAATGGGCTCGCAACAGAGTTCAGAATCAGGACCACACCAACAGGTGCACTATGGTTAAGTACAATCAACTATTTCATGCCTTGTATAAAGAAATTGTAACTAAAATGGGCATCAAATTAATCTACCGAAGGTCCCCCATTATACTTTATTACACAATGCGAAAGACAAGCAGGATGATCTCAGAGCTCCAGGAGCATACAGTATCCTGGTTAGGGATGACAGGTTTGGGCATGACATAGTGTACATAGGCTCCACTAAACGTTTCATCCAACAGAGAGTCCATGAGCATAAATATGACATAGACCATGCTCATTATGCCACCAACCCAGAGGTTCACGCAGACATATCCAATGCCAGACTGATAAAAAGAGCCTTCAATGTGGACCATATTAAGACCCTTAAGGCCATTGAAATATACAGGGCCGGCCTGAAGAGGAGATGTATAAACTCTAAAGATGGCAATGCACTAACATACGCCTGGCACTACATATGCGAAGAGCAGGAAGTCACCAATGCTACATAGCATGCGCATATGTTCCAATTTATTTTGAAACTGAACATTTGAAGTTGATCCAAGGAAAGTCGTTCTAAGTTTGGAATCCTGTTTTCAATTAACCTGAAAGCTGAAAGCAGATCTTGGGTGAGGCTGAAAACATTTGTTCCTGAAATTTAAGCATTACCGGAGATAAAGGTTTGTTGAGTGGGAGTGTTCAAAGTCATTTTATCATTAAAAATGCTTCTGTATAGACAAACTAATTTAACTTGATCAAAACCTTAAATACTTTCATCTATCTAACTCCTTTCTCAAGATTAAAGCAGGACAGACGAACAAGGAATGACAGTAGGAATTTATAGGTCTACAGTTTTTTCAAATTGCAGCCAATAATTTTTCTATAAATGCAATATTACAAGAACATACTTCCCACATAATTTAAGCAATCTGTTGACAAAAGTAAACACTTTATTATCACATGAAAGCAATTATTCTTGCATTTTTACAAGTTTTTTACTTAAATAGTTTTATATGAAGTTTTTTGGACATTAAGGTTAGCAACTTCAATCATCTGGGGCCATCACAACCTGTCTAACAGGATCACTTTTCAAATATTAATAGTAGACTGGTATTAAGTAATAGTCATTAACCATCTCTACCAGGAGGAGGTCAACAACTACTATTGGTCGAATTACTTCAACCCCATTCTATCAGACCAGCAGATGGTGGGATTCAAATAGGAAAATTACATAATACAAAGTTACTGGCAAGCACAAAATATGATTTGAGTGTGCTGAGTTTAAAAATTTTGTTTGTTTTTCCAAAATTTGATTCATTGGCAGATTACTATTTAATATTTGGCTGTGAATGGTACAATTGCTTAGAGTTAGCATTAAAAAATATATGATATGTGAAAAATTTAAGATATATTTTCAATTCCTGTCTATTTGACCATTGAATTTGTGCCATTTTGTACCACCCGAATACTGCAAGAAATGTGACAATGATAAGCTAAAAAAACCAAACTATATGGTTTTCGTTTTAATGTTTGTTATATTATAGTTTTTGATTTATATAACTACGAAGTTTATCTTACATGAGGGTTTATAACACCAAATACCCAATCAAACACATTTTAAAAAGTTTTTATTTCTTTACTGACACAATTTAAAGAATTTTAAAATTGATTTAGATTGGTCATTCAGTGCAATAAATCCTTACATACAATAACATTTGATTTATATAATTACAAAGGTTATAATATAATATATTATAGAAGGATTAAAAGTATGAAATAATCTAATAATCTTAATCTTTGCTGTTGGTATTTTTTATCTGAGCAACACTGGGCTCATCTGTGAGTAATCTAATATATAAAAAAGTTTATTTGATTTTCATATATTTATTTAAAAGCAGTTTGTGCAAACGCAATGAAACTTTACAAGGATCATCCCTCATTAGGAGGAGGATGACAACTTCTGGTTGAATGTCAATATCCCACCTGTCAAGGGTCTGCCTATCTGATAAATAAAACTGCAGCATTCCATATTACCTAAGAACTAGAAAGTAGCATGTTAGCAAACACAAAACCTACACTTAGAAGTTTGAAGATGCAGAGCCCAAATCTTTGGTCAATTTGCCCCAAAATCTGATTAGTTGGACAATTATCAATTGGAATATATCTTAGAAAATAATGACAAATATATCAAGACTAATGAGAAATTATAAGATAGAAGCTAAAACACTGTAGATTTGAATCTGGAGCACATTAGCCTTAAGATCTTATTAATTACTTAAAATAAAATACTTAGTAATAGAAGAAAAAATAAATGCATTTTTTCTTCTATTACTATTATTAAGATCATTGTTTTTATCACAAATATTTGTTTCAAATTTCTCAACTTTTATCATTTATAAATAAAAATAAACAGTTTGTTACATACCGAGAACCGTGATCTATGCCAGCATTTTCTCCTGGTAGTGGTATCAAGTCTTCTGGCTTCAGCAATTCTCTCTTTCTTACTTTACGCACTTTTTTCTTAGGCTTCTTGAAACGAACCTGGGGATTCAGGAATCACCTACAGTTGCAGTAAATAAAAGTAGAGAGAGAAAGAGACTCTCACATAGTTTAAGTTATACTACCCCCCAAGAATCTTAAATTTAAAAATATTTAATATTCTAATTTCTTCAATTAAAGCAAGTGTTTTACACACAAATAATCATACAGCCTGATTTATTATTATTGAACTAAGTATCTAATTGGTGAATTTATATGACTACATTTGGACTATGAATTAATTAATTAACCATATAATTTGTCTGAAGATAGACAGTTAGGTTATCATCTTATATTAATAATAATAATTAGAAATGAACTAAATTAGAATAATCTGAAAGAAAAGATTGATATAGAATAGGGAGTAAATCCACCTTCTGTATACTGCACAGATGTCACTGGTTATGCTATCTTCACTTCCAGACTTACATTAATTCATACCATACAGGTTACCATAGGCTTGATACTGATAATCATCTTGCATCAAAGACTGAAGATATCTTTGCCTATGACTCTCCACAGCTTTAAACCAATTAGCAACTTCTCCCTGGCAGGGTGTATGAGTGTGTATATATATATATATATATATATATACACACACACATACACAGGGTATTCACTTATTTATCCAGGCACAAAAGAAAACTATATATATATATAGTTCTCTTTTGTGTATATATATATATGGTGCATTAGTTCCATTGCAATGTTTACAATAAAATAAATAAATTTGTTAAAAAAGGAATGTATATTATGCAATAATTTTGAGGAATACCTAAATTTTTCTAACAGAACAAATTATGGAAATTAGAAGGAATAATTAATTGGTGCAATATTTTGAAATTTTGGTTAAAATGAATTTATCCAATGACAGAATTTTCTTCAAGCCTGTTTTAGCTGCTGATTGATAAATCAGCTAAATACTGCCTCCAACTATTTAAAATAAGATTTTTATTTTATGTATAATAATTTATTATTACAGAATAATATATGTAGTAATTTATTATATTTTAAAGATAACTGGACAATGGATTAGTATGCTATTGAAAGCTATAAATTGATAAAGTCAAGTATTTTTTTTAACATTAACTGGCAATTATAAAGAATTTTTCAATAATGGCCAACTAACACTGCAGGTTGATCCAATTAAACTTTTTTCCTGGGGAAAAAGCTGCAACAACAATCAATTTTGGATAAAAAAATTTAAACTTTATAAGAGTAAAATTAGGAAATTCTTTTATAAAATGTAAGCAGCTATTACACATCATGTACTCTTAAAATTAACAAATAAAAATTATTTTACTATGTTATGAAAGTAAAACAAAGAAATAATGTTTATCATTTAATCAATTTTGAGATTACAGCAGAATCCTGATATGTTCCACATTATAAGAAATCACAATATCAAGACATGCATTATCAGATGATTTTATTAAAGTTTAAACCTAGACCTAGAAGTTGAAGAAAACATCTCTCTGGATGACAAAATTAGAATTCTGCATGAGTACTAGTTGCAATTTTTTCATTGCATAATACAAATTCACATTTTAGGGTGTTATACAAGCATTCACTGTATGTAGTAATTTAATAAATAATTATATATATAAATATTAAAACATAGTAACAGATTACGTTTATATAATATAATAAAATAACTATAGAAATATTTCTTAAATTTTATTTTTAATAAAGTTATAGTAATATTTTGTAAATTATAAAATATTATATAAAATTCAATAAGATATGATAATACAATTTTAAAAGTTTACAGCATATGCCATATTTAAGCTTAAAAAGTTTCAATAGCTTATGCTGTAAAATTTTAAAAATTGTGACGTTTTCCTTGTATAAAATCTGCTATAGCTTAGGTGTAGGTTGCAAACTTCAAAAATATTAACATATTAAAATACCACTGAACACACTGAAGTCAATAACTGATTATCTATACAATAACAGTTAATATTAGCAATGTGACTACTATTAAATTCTATTGAAATAACTATTGTTTAACTATTTTCAAATCCATTATAGTAAAGAAATTGTTAGACGTCTGTGATAATGTAGTAATATTTCCATATTTTTAATTAATTTTACTTACCATTGCATTAAATTTAAATATTTTTTACTTTCATTGAGCCAAATTTATAACAGTATATTCATCTATCTTGAAAATAAACTAAAAAAAAGTTAAGTGGCAACATTGTGTATAATGTTATGCCTAATCCATAGTTCATTAATCAACAGTGCCAAAATGCCTATTTTAAAATGCTCAATATTGTTCTGGAATAATTTCTGCAACATAAATGCATTAATAATAGTTACTGTCAATGGACTTTGTATTCTAAGTATTAGAGACATTTAGACTATAACATTTTAAACAAAATGAATGAAACAATTCTTTACTGTACTTAAGAATGTAAAAAGTTTTTATAAGCTCTTGTCTTCACTTCAATCATAAAATGAAGAAAAAAGATCTAACAGTCTGAAATCAATTATACAGGGTGTTTCAAAACTCATGGACAAAAATTTAAGGGGTGATAGAAAACATCTAAACAAGCAATTTTCATCATACAATGCATGGGAAGAGAGCAAGCAGTGAACTGCAGGACAGCACTGTAATGGAAAGCATAAAGCGCAAGTTTTATTACACATTGTCATTTCTACCGTGGTTTTCAGAAGGCACGGTGACGAATGGTAATCAGGAAAAGGCAAACATGCATTTTATGTAGGATTTCTGTTGCTGCCAGTGCTGTCCAAGACATGCCGGGTGTGTTTGAAAAAGTGCACCGCATGTTTGAAAAAGTCGCTCTTTTGAGCAGTTTCTGTAATTTTGCCACGCATGCTGTCAATAAAATTATTTAATATCTCCTCTATCCGTTTGGTGTTTCTTTCTTTCATGTGACAGTAACAGATACCTCCTAGCAGTTCACCACTTGCTCTCCACCCGTGCATTGTATGGTGAAAATTGCTTGTTTAGATGTTTTCTATCACCCCTTAAATTTTTGCCCACAAGTTTTGAAACACCCTGTATTTTATCTGTAGCTTCTTATATTAAAACTGAGCTTTTCTTTACTTCAATTTTGAGAATAATTAAAAATTAACATCAAAATATTTGATATAGATTCCATTTTGTTAAAGTAAATAACAAAAATTTAAGATTTGAAAAACTGAAAGTCAACCCATGTAAATCACTTTCTTTGAAATTACTGTCATCTAACAATAAGTTTATATTTAACATTTTCTCACCCAAATATACTGTCGTTCTTTATATCTTCTATCATAACTGAATATTGGTACTGGATAATCTGGCTACTTAATATTATCTCCAAAAAATTATTATTGTTTGTATTTTTCGGAAAGAGAAAATTTATAAAATCTTAATACTAACCATTTCTTCTGTGGTGTAATATTCATTGGCTATTTTTAAAGCAGGTAGATCTAATGTTACCTATAAAACATACAATTTCATATTATTGAGAAAAACATTGGTAAGAAAAAATCTTTATATATATATATTATATATATATATATGTTACAGATTACCTCTTGCTGCTGTTTCAATTTCATTCTTATCAGTTCCAACTGTTTTTCACGATCAACAACTGAGGCACCTTTAATGATATAGAAATGAAACATGATTAAATTATAATTTAAATTAAAGATAACTTGAAATTAATCAATAATAAACTAATATATATTACATAATTACCTTCACTTATTATATTAACTGATAAGTAACAATTCATTTGATTGTTAACTGGTGGATTGAATAAATTTTCAAATTAATAGAAAATGTTATTGCATTCCTGTTTATTTCATAATATTGATACTATACTGAAATTCTTTAATACCGCATATCTGTGCAGATAAGACGAGGTATAAATTTTCATCAAAGTTTTATAGTTTTAGCATATATCTGACCTATAAGACGACCCACAAACTATCAATGGCCTATGAATTTAGTTTAGATCAGAGATCATCATCTGGATAATAACACTGTATAGCGTATACAGAATTATGTCCAATTTGTAATTTTTCAAATCAACAAATTTTATTTTCTTGCATCTGGCAAGAAAATAAAATTTGCCTTGCTATTGTTGCAAATAAACAGGCATTTGGGTGACCTTGACTATTCACAAAAACATTATATGGGCTATTCTATTTTGTGGATATACCCTACTCTCTACAAGTAAATAATTATAGTTTGTCCGCTTTTTATAACGGTTTTAATTTATATAAATTTCATCTAATTTTTTTGTATCTGTCCTATAAGACAACCCCGGATTTTGGGGTTTTTTTTTATGATTCAACTATCATCTTATCTGTGCAGATATACGGTAATTTAAAATAATTTTAATAATGATATTTGAAATATGTACATACATATATATATATGTACATATTTCAAATATCATTATTAAAATTATTTTAAATTACCGTATATCTGCACAGATAAGATGATAGTTGAATCATAAAAAAAAACCCCAAAATCCGGGGTTGTCTTATAGGACAGATACAAAAAAATTAGATGAAATTTATATAAATTAAAACCGTTATAAAAAGCGGACAAACTATAATTATTTACTTGTAGAGAGTAGGGTATATCCACAAAATAGAATAGCCCATATAATGTTTTTGTGAATAGTCAAGGTCACCCAAATGCCTGTTTATTTGCAACAATAGCAAGGCAAATTTTATTTTCTTGCCAGATGCAAGAAAATAAAATTTGTTGATTTGAAAAATTACAAATTGGACATAATTCTGTATACGCTATACAGTGTTATTATCCAGATGATGATCTCTGATCTAAACTAAATTCATAGGCCATTGATAGTTTGTGGGTCGTCTTATAGGTCAGATATATGCTAAAACTATAAAACTTTGATGAAAATTTATACCTCGTCTTATCTGCACAGATATGCGGTATTAAAGAATTTCAGTATAGTATCAATATTATGAAATAAACAGGAATGCAATAACATTTTCTATTAATTTGAAAATTTATTCAATCCACCAGTTAACAATCAAATGAATTGTTACTTATCAGTTAATATAATAAGTGAAGGTAATTATGTAATATATATTAGTTTATTATTGATTAATTTCAAGTTATCTTTAATTTAAATTATAATTTAATCATGTTTCATTTCTATATCATTAAAGGTGCCTCAGTTGTTGATCGTGAAAAACAGTTGGAACTGATAAGAATGAAATTGAAACAGCAGCAAGAGGTAATCTGTAACATATATATATATATAATATATATATATAAAGATTTTTTCTTACCAATGTTTTTCTCAATAATATGAAATTGTATGTTTTATAGGTAACATTAGATCTACCTGCTTTAAAAATAGCCAATGAATATTACACCACAGAAGAAATGGTTAGTATTAAGATTTTATAAATTTTCTCTTTCCGAAAAATACAAACAATAATAATTTTTTGGAGATAATATTAAGTAGCCAGATTATCCAGTACCAATATTCAGTTATGATAGAAGATATAAAGAACGACAGTATATTTGGGTGAGAAAATGTTAAATATAAACTTATTGTTAGATGACAGTAATTTCAAAGAAAGTGATTTACATGGGTTGACTTTCAGTTTTTCAAATCTTAAATTTTTGTTATTTACTTTAACAAAATGGAATCTATATCAAATATTTTGATGTTAATTTTTAATTATTCTCAAAATTGAAGTAAAGAAAAGCTCAGTTTTAATATAAGAAGATACAGATAAAATACAGGGTGTTTCAAAACTTGTGGGCAAAAATTTAAGGGGTGATAGAAAACATCTAAACAAGCAATTTTCACCATACAATGCACGGGTGGAGAGCAAGTGGTGAACTGCTAGGAGGTATCTGTTACTGTCACATGAAAGAAAGAAACACCAAACGGATAGAGGAGATATTAAATAATTTTATTGACAGCATGCGTGGCAAAATTACAGAAACTGCTCAAAAGAGCGACTTTTTCAAACATGCGGTGCACTTTTTCAAACACACCCGGCATGTCTTGGACAGCACTGGCAGCAACAGAAATCCTACATAAAATGCATGTTTGCCTTTTCCTGATTACCATTCGTCACCGTGCCTTCTGAAAACCACGGTAGAAATGACAATGTGTAATAAAACTTGCGCTTTATGCTTTCCATTACAGTGCTGTCCTGCAGTTCACTGCTTGCTCTCTTCCCATGCATTGTATGATGAAANGAAAATTTTTTCAAAATTCAAAATTCAAGTATTCTTTGGACAAATTTCTAATAAATATTTTATAACATTCATATAAAATAATTTTACATGAATATTGCAAATAGCTTCAAATTTTAATCAAATATCTAGAATATTAAATTCACTTAAAATAAAAAATTTCATCAAATACTGAATTCATAATTCTAAAATTATGATTCTTTTATCTTTTAATTATTACTTTTGAAATAAACACATTACTCATTATATTAGATTAAATTTGTAAAATTCTTCAAATATATATTTTATAAAGTACCAAAGTTAGATTAAAAATTTTTACAAAACAGTTTTTTTGATTACTGGAAGATAACTGAAAAACCAAAATTAAATAATAAATGTAGTTAAAATCAGATTGAAGCTTAATGATATACTGAAATGGGCTCTTGATTTTGCACACGAATAATTTTTTGTCATTAAACAAACTTCAAGTCTGAAATCTTTCAACACTATTATATCAACCTTGACTTTATGAGTCGCTATGAAATGCTAATTTTCAATGGGATACATTCTGACAATGATGTTTTATTCCAATTACCAAGAATCAATTTTATATATCAAAATGCTAGTTAATGATATTAATCTAAATAGTTTTATTTATCTAATCAGATAATTATTTTTAATCAGTTAAATTCTATACCTGTAAATTATTTCTGGATGAAACCTTTTTATATTAACCCACAATCACACACAGTAGTGATAATTTCCCACAACTATTACTATTTTGCAAAAATTTTCCACAAATTTCTCATGTTGTCCATTTGACTGTGTAAAAATTTCATCTAAAAAACTTTTTTCCACTTATCTCAGGCCCTCAAAAAACTGCTACAGAAAATCACCACCTTATGCCTGCAATTGCATAAAATTTTTCTTGTCATACAATTGCATGCATAAGGTGGTGATTTTCTACTCTAATATCATTTTTTAATTATGTACCCCAAAGCTTGTTACCAATGTGCAATTAACTACAAAAAATGAAAAATTTAAATTTCACGAACATTTTCAAACCTTCAACGGTTCTTCTTCAGGTGGTGACGAATTTCCATTAGAATGCGATTAATTCAAAATTATAGATATTATGCGCATTATATACTGCGTATATAATGTGCATGCCTAGTAAAAATTCATTGGCTAACACATATTCAAATTTCAAATAATAATTGTATTTAATCGCATTCTAACGGAAATTTGTTGCCACCTGAAGAACAACCATTGAAGGTTCAAAAACGTTAGTGAAATTTTAATTTTTTGTTTTTTGAAGTTAATTGCACACTGGTAACAGTCTTTGGGATACATAATTGATTATATTCCGGTGTTGGATGAAGTTAAGTCATATCATTTTTTAGTTACTTAATGTCATGGAGGTCTCTCACAATTGCTACAAGAGAAATTGATGTCATGCATAGCCTGCCAGTCTGACTTTGAATGCTTGTCTCTGAGATAATTTGGGATGCTAAGATCTTCAACAATTTAAATGTTTTGTGAGTTTATTATGTGTCCAAAAAATATAGAAAAATCATTTTCTGGTCCTTCTGAGAAATACCTCAGCACTCCCATCATTTATTTCCAGCTAAATTCATTTCACATCAGTCCTTGTTATCACAAAGTTTGGGAAGCTTCTTATGGGACTTATCCCGTAAGAAGCTTCTGAGTTAAGGACATTATTCTGTAAACAAAATAATATCTTATAAGCTACACAACATATGATCTTGAAAATTGGCATGCAAAGAGAAGATAAATCTCAAATTTTTTCAGAATTGTCAAATTCAAGGAAAAAAAAATCAGCAGAAAATCTCTGCCTTATGCATGCAACAGTACTAAAAAAATTGTATGTAATCACAAGTTAATGTTATTAATGCCCAGCAATTGTATTCAAAATTATATATAATTTACCCATCATCTTTAATGTCTTTCAGAAAGGAATTAACAATATGTAATATTTTATAATATTGCACAACAATAAAGTTTTTCATTGCAAAAATGTAATTTTCTCCTGCAATGTAACTCTTTTGTTTATGCTAATTTTAAGTTATGTAAACAAATATATTAATTTATGAAATTATATTTCATAACAATAACAGTTTCAGAATATATTTGTCTTCAAATTTAATAATAAGTGTATATTAATATATAATTAAATTAATATTTAATTTACAGATTTTATTTGGTAAAGTAAATAAGAATATAATTCCAGGAAAACATCTAAAAATTTTGGCAAGAAAATAAAATCAAAGTAAATGATCATTTTGTTAAAATGAAAGTAACAAATCCAATTTTATATAAAAAGAATACAAATGAATAATTTCACATATTTAAAAAAAAAAAAAAATGTCAAAAGTATTGTGTGTCAGACTGCATTCTTACGGTTGTAAGAATTTTATTTTTAGAATTTTTTTATCAGTGAGAAGTATACAAAATAAGCAATTTTGCATTATTTTATTTATAATTAGAAACAGAAATACGTGATTTCAATTCTTTACAGGTTATATTTCTCAACTCAATGGAATTACTGATCAATATCACTACAAATATAATACAAATTGTATATTTACCAATAACAAAAGTTTCCTTCTTCACACCATCAATTTCTTCATCATATTTTGACAAAAGAGTTTTCTTTTTAACCTGATAATAAAAACAATATATTAATACATTATAATTAAAATTTTATGAATTTAGTAAAATTATAAAATACCATAATTTAAAAACTAGTCAGTAAAATAAATAATGTGCATATAAAACCTAAAGATTACACAGAATAACTACCTAATATCGGAAAATAAGTGTTTGGCACAAGTGTAAATATATGATTGTTCAAAAAAATAATAACTAACACAGATTGCTTTTATTACATTGAACAAAATCACTCAATTTTGATTTCTACAGAAATTTTATTTTGGTGTCTTTTTTATTTTACTCTGAAGAATCTCTACTAATCAAGTAATCATCAAAATTGGGGGAAGGTTGCTGCAAAATTTATTCTGTTGTAAAGCATACATTTTTATTGCAATTATAAGTTTTGGTATTCCATATAATTATTTTTTGTGAACTTTATTAAAAAAATGTTTCGGACAGTTGTAATAAAAAAAGTGAAAACAAAACAAACAAAAAGTTTCAGTTTTTGTTTTTAATAGTCATAAAATTGCAAATATGCTTTCCAGAATACACAAAATATGCAAGGAAACCTACTTCCCTCAGAGTGATATATATGCTGGGCAGCCTACTACCTGGTGCTTAGGACATTGTCTTGATTTTACTTTACAACTTTTATTAATTTCATTTTATTGATATCAACATAAAGAAGCAATGGCTTACAATTTGTCCCTTATAAAATAGTTATGCAATGTATATATTTCTTTCTATAAAACAAACCCTTTGAGTATAGCTTTCTGATCAACTTGGTATGATTTAAATGCAATTTGTAAAAATACTAAAAAAGCTATCAAAAATTTATTTATGCTAATTGATTTCCAGATATTTCTAAATTTAAATTTAAAAAGTTTTTCTAACTAAAATAATTTTGAAAAGAATGAAAATGTAATTGAACATGACTAATTTTTGTAATCAATCACAAAAAAAAATGTAAAAATACTCTTGAAAAAATTTCTTGACATATTCTTGAAAAAATTTGAACAGAATTATAGAAGATTGTTGACAAAAACACAAATATAAAGGGCTTTAATTAATGTTGTGTACAAATTAACTTGGATGGAATAGAGAATGTATAGTTCTGTGAAAAATTTTTTTCTCTGTCAAGTACTACTGGCACTGCATTAAGGCTGTCTGTGGTGTCTGGCAGAGATAAAGCCATCTGAAATGTGTTTGCGATAGCACTAAATAATTTGCAAAAATTAATGTAAATTGAAACAGTATATAGAAATTGTGTTTACCACTTTACAAGATTGATTTAAAAAAAACTGTTTATATGATGAAGTGTATTGTTAACATAAGATTATTTGCTGACATGACATGACCAATGCTGAATGGTATACCATAACAAAATTAAATTATTTCTTTACTAAATACATTAACACTGTCCTTTTACAAATTGTCTTATACACTCCAGGAGTATGTGCACATTACTGATTTAAATATTAAAAAAATTTGAAAGATTTTAAGTAAATTAATAATTAAAATTTTTAATTAAATAATAAGATACAATTAGTTTTACTTACCATTCCAAATTCATCAAACTCATCATCATATGGTTTATAATCACTCTTCCTTAATTTATTTTCAATATTTTTTGCCGCTTTTTCATTATCAATAAAATTAACATTTTCTAAAACATCTTCACTCTCTTCCAGAACACCTATTTAATTTACTTTCATTAAATTTATGTAAAATTTAAATAGCCAGTAATTTAATTGCAAATTATAACATTTTTACTTTAATGTATTTTATTTTCACAATGATATAATTACATTAAGTAAAGCTGATAAATGTAAAAAGGTTCTTTTTCAGTTAGTAAAATTATTATCTTCCTATTTGATTCATCAATAAAAAGATTTTCAGCAAAATATTTTAATATCTTTTAAAGGATTTTTAATTATTTTATAAACTGGTAATATTTTCTTTTAACTGTATCAAAATCTTTTAAATAAATTATTAATTTATATATCTTAATAAAAACTGCTTCTATAATACAAATTTTTTTCTTAATTAAACTAATCTTGAGGTCATTGGCTTAAGAATTAATCTAGAGATGTTGATCTCTATATCAGTTTGAAAAAAATGTTTTCATTTTGTCATTTTTTAAAATAATTTCTATTTCTTTATTATTATTATTATTAAATAAAAAACAACTTCTATAATAAGTCATATTTTGACTTATATAATTTTTATTATACTTTCTTCATGAGTAGATATAGACAACCAAGCTGTAAGTATTCTATTCAATTATGTTATTACACTGATTAAATGATAAGATCAGATTCACTACTGGGTTAGAGCTATGGAGGGATATGGATACAAAGTCATGCCCAGTTGCCATGGTGAATGATCTGTATGATTAATTAATTCATCAATTAATTAGTCTAGAAATTAAGAATGATTGAAGATACAGGGTGGGTAACTGGCAATACATTTGCATATTAAGCAGAAGCTATATGGTTTGAGTTTCACTTCAAATTGGTATTTTCTTTCAGAATAATTTGTATTATTTAATTCAACTCAATAATTATTATAAGTATTAAATTTCATACAAGATGGTAGCGTAAGTCTAAATTACATAATATCTGTAAATTAACTAGCCAAATTCTAGCCTGATAGTTAATTGGCCTTATCATCTGATTATTTTCTTCGTGTTTCAAGCACCACAGAAAGTTGTAATCCATCTTACAATTAAAATCACAGAAATGGAAATTTGTAAAATATTACTAATACTTGAAATATCATTGTTTACTTACACTAATTTAAAAAATTTAATCTTTATTGTGTTACCTTTGTCTTTTAAAGTAAGAATTATATTTTGTCCTTCCTCAAATTTTTCTTGAGAATGACCAACAACAAGGCCTTTCAAATCCTTTGAGCCATAATTCTTACAAAAAGAAAAAACTTTTAATATTTATTATTTTTCAAACTACAAAAATTCATATTTCAATAATCAAATCAAAAACCTTTTCTGCTTTTTTTTTCATATTAAATTCTTCTTCAATTAATGCTCCTACTCCAAATTCTTTGTCCATTTCTTCTAACAACTTAGCCT
>NW_019384347.1:0-460 GCF_000671375.1 Centruroides sculpturatus
TATAAAAGGAAGAAAATTTTTCAGGTGATACAGAAACTGCATTATTTATGAAACCTAAATTGCAAATTTATGATTTTATAACTATTTATGTAAATATAAATACAGATAATGATTTTTAGACAGACTGATTAATATAGTTTTACTGTTCTTATTGCTATTCTCAACATAGTTTTATAAGTAATATTTCATATTATGTATGTAATAAATTTATTGATTCATCAACATCACATGATAATAACAAAGTGCAATGTTATATGCATCTATACTTAAGCTAATTTTAATTGAATAAAATAACTTTTATTGAGAGTTGACTGTTTTTATTATTCATTGAAAGTATTAATAGAAATTTCTAAACTATTTATTCAATTGATATTTAAATGGAAATAATTTTATATTTAGTATTGTTAAAAAATTTTTTGTTAAAATATTTAAATATTTAATTATATTCATTTGACATCAT